>NC_057805.1:127511690-127671696 GCF_018294505.1 Triticum aestivum | reverse complement strand
CCGCCCTCGCCGAGCCCCGCCGGAGCCCGCTGACCCCGCCGGAGCCCCGTTCCGACGAGGTACCGACTCGCCGTCGTTGCCGGTCTTCTAAAAAAAACCGTTCGTTTTAAAAAAAACCCTAGATCGGTTTATTTCTTCAGTTTTATTATTTAGTGAAAGTTCACCGACCCGTTCGTTTTAACGAACGCGTTCGTCGGATTTTCTCTGTTAACGAACGTCCGTTCTTTAACCGTTCGTCAGTTTTTCTTTTTCGTCGGATTTTTCCGCGATTATCTCAGATCTCGATTTCTGATCGGATCTTCGTTTCTGTTTAACTTTTCGCTCGTTTATCGGAATCAGGCGATTCAAGCGCCTAGAGTTTCGTCTCGAAATTCTTTTTCCGTTTAACCTACTCAAACAAGTTTTTGCTACAGTAAAATTTGACCTAGATCCAGATTAGTAAACGAAGCATGTTCCTTTCGCCGTTTGACTTTCGTTGCTTCGTTCGAGTTGATTCTTTTTGCAAACCGGAGTTCTTAAGTTGAAATTTCTGGTTGGATCTTTCATTCGAGTTTTACCTGTGCATTAGATGAGTACTTATTGTTTGCTTGTTTGTTTGCGATAGAGTACCCGGAGTGTGCCGCTTGTTACTTCGAATCGCTAGGTTTCGCGGATCACCAACAAGGCAAGTAACACTTTGATCATACCTTTCCATACCCAGTTTTTATTGCATTAGATCAATCCTCAAACATTGCATGGTTAGGATCTAATTAAATTGTGGGTGTTGGGAAGTAGTTGAGGTAGTACCTATTACCTGTTTACTTATCAATCCCTTGGGAGTTACTTCTACGTTGCTATTATATTGCCATGCTATGCTCGTAGACGTGGATTGGGTTTGAGTGAAATTCATGACAGATGTGAGATTGCTAATAATGGTTTACTTAAGGTGGCAACTAAAACTCACATCTAGGTGGATTGAGGCACCTGGAGAATCCAGTGTTGTCTGTTTGTATAAGGACCGCCACCCAGGCTCAAAGGGATCATAAGATTATTCATGCTAGAAACTTCCGTGTGCAGCCACAAGCTATTATGGTCTCTAGCATAGTTGAGTAGGTTACATGATCTCTTGAAGAGGTGGGCTAGCAGATGTAGGGGAAAGTAGGTGTAACTGTCCATCCGGAGTAAAGAGTGATTGTTTCTGAAAGACTGTGTCTCGGTCATCCGTTTCTCAAACATCATGTAGTGCGAGAATCAAGCGGAGGCGATCGAGTCTTGTGGGGAAAAGTGCGCAAACCTCTGCAGAGTGTACAAACTAATCATGGTTAGCCGTGTCCCCGGTTATGGACAACTTGAGTATCTAGTACCTGGATTATCATATGAATCTCAACACTATGTTACTTTTAATTAATCTTGTTGGGTTAATGATGACATTTAATTGGGATTGAGATGTTGTCAACCATCTCAATGTTCAACAACCACCATGATAGTTAAATAAAATTTATTCCTTTGCAGTAGGGAAAAATTGGCTTTTCGCAGAACAGTAACCATAGAGCTTTCCACCAGCCATATATGCATGTAGTATAGCATTATTATGTTCATTTTCTCTATGTGTTATTTTGCCAGCATATTCCATGTGCTGACCCGTTTTCGGGCTGCAACGTTTCATGTTGCAGACTTTTCAGACGACGAGTAAGGTGCTTAGGTCGTGGTCTTATACTCAGTGATGCCGTTGGAGTTGATGGACTCACTTATCTTCCAAGTCTTCCGCTGTTATCGTTTTTAGATGGCCTTAAGCCATATTTATCATACTTATTCTCTTTGGAGATATTTGATGTAATAAGTGTGTGATTGCTACTCTGTTATAAATCCTCCATTTGTACCATGCGTGTCAGCATTATTGATCCAGGGATGACACTGGTGCACAGCAGCACAGACCATTTGAGGTCTGGTCGCTACAGCAATAATGTCGAAGATCGCAGTCGAGTTAGCTATACAGATCATGTGATATGAGATTGACAAGGTAAACAGATTCGAGAATGGTTAATAAAATCTAAGTCCATTGCATATTAAGGTCAAAATAGTGCTACTAATATATGAGTCCCATACGATGCCATTTCAACGATTGTACCACAAAAGCGCGAAAATTACAAGGTTCAAATTCTAGAGTTTTATGGCTCAAATTCAAAGATTACAAGGTTCAAACTGATATTAGAAATGAAATTCAGCTCATCAGCTCCAAACGCTCGCGCTGATCCACAGAACATGGATATCAGAGAGGTTCAAACTAATATTACCACTTCCAAGTCTGGTTTCAAAACCTCATAATTTTTGCAAAGGGGTCAGCCACTAAGAAGTCATGTATGGGGTTGACATGATGACTTCCGATTACTCTGTCATCTGAAGTTCCAAAATGAAATTCAACATTTTTGGAGCCTATTCCATTCTGCCGCAGCCACCAGCGCTGATCAACAAACCATTCATTTTTGCGAAATAAATGTAGGGAAAACCTCATTACCTTCAGCACTACTCTGACAACAAAGAACCTGGCGAATATAATCTCTGGTAAGGTCCCTCGGTAGGAGTTCAAAGTAATTTCTGAGAGATGCAGATCTAGGCATTCAACGTGATTGTTATATTGTATCACATTATCCACCACCGAGCCTAATCTTATCTGCAAAAGAAGAAATCATGTTAGTGCCTACATGCAGTTTTGAACACTACTACAGGCCTATTTGGTTTGTAGGATTTGTAAAATGCACTAACATGCCATCTTTGATCCGACATGATTAACATGGGCATTTGATTACAATCTAGAAAAATGTAGTCTTCCTCACGAGAGGTTGGAGTGGATGAAAAGTTCCCTAAGAAAACTAGTACAGATGAATCCAAAGGAGAAATGCTTATGGATTGTAACCATATGGATCAAGCAACCAATATGGGGGGGACATGTATGTACTGAAATCCTCCAAAAAATCCTTTAGAAATCGTAGTACATTGTCATTGTAAACTTGGAAAAAGGTGTCACAAATTGAACTCCCTTATGGTTAACATTTAATAGGAAAGGAACATCACCTCGATATATGGCTTCTCTAGGCACGGAAAGCATCTCAGGAAATTGACAACTTGCTCCAGGTTGGGGCCGATAGATTCTAGTGCCAAGACCTTCACTGTGCGCAGTTTCGGGGTCAAGCTTGTCGAAATCATTTTCTGGATGACAGACGAACATATATCTTCAAAATTAGAAATAATGTTAATTTGTAGAAGGAGAGGTAGAAGGCGGTTGTTGTACCTGAACGGGTGTGGATCCAATAACAAGTTCGGAGTATTTATCAGACAAGTAGCCCACCATTGTCAATTTCGGCGCAGAAATGACAATGATTCTTGTTGGACCTTCTTGATTAACTACAAGCAATCTCTCAAATGCAGGTGTGTCCTCAATGACCATACCGTGGTACACATCTTGTGATGTCTTCTTGCCGCACCAGCAACACACATAAATAGTCCAGAGAGTCATGGAGGTGATGTGGAAGCTACTCAACCCATTGATCGCCTAAAGATGAAGGTACTCGAGGGCAGTACAGCCACGAAGCAGGTGCTCCCATGTCACCGTTTGGGAGGCAGACGGCGACGAGATCGAGGTGCTTCAGTCGTGGTAGAATAAGTGTGGGCGCATCATTAAGGGGGGTGACAGTTCCTAAACTTGGCGATGCGCAGCATGGGCGCAAGGCAGAGCGTGGACGTTGGCAGTGAGCGCATATGCCCATCATCAAATGTGAGCTCTTTGAGCTGATCTAGGGCAGGGGATCAGAACCAGTCGTCAATATCGGCTCGGTCCTTGCCGTTGGAACGGAACGTGCCCATTCTAAGGCCTCTGGTTGGGCCAGGGTGACTGTCGAGGATCTTGGAGAATGCATCCAAGCTTTTCTGATAGCCATAGCAGAGCTCGTGGGTGTCGATGAGGTCGAGATGGGTGGAGTTACATAGGGGGCGCCACCGTCGGGAAAGGACGGTTGTCCGTGCCCCATATTTGATTGGGAGGAGGAAGATGATGACTATCAACATATCATTGGGGAGGTTGCTGATGAAGTCTAGGCCTGCTAGAGTCGCTTGCGGTACTTGCTCGCCCCGCCTCCGCTTGTTGGCAGTTTAGTTAAAACAGGGCAATAGAAAAGTGTATTGGTGACTAGAAGTTATTAGGTAGGAATATAGTAAGAAAATGGAATAATAATTGGTTGCTTAAATACTACACGATCCATTTGATATTGCCGGGTAAGTCAACATGCAGATACTTGAAAAGAAAACTTACTTCGAACAAAGTCTGGACGAATGATATCGTCGGGGAAGTTAGCATATATCTCATGACCAGGCTCTTTTATGTGCAGTGCAATTTTAGTGGCAGCTTTCAGTACATAAAACTTAGAAATTTCTTTCCAAAGGCCAGTGCCAAAATAGGAGTCACCATGTTCATCGAGTCTGATAGTAGCAACGACTGTAAATCCATGGTTTGTGTTCAGTATGACATCCCTGCAGTCTTGATTTATGTAACTGTTGCATAGCAAGGGACGCGCTGCAGAAAATGGCAGGATTGTTAAAGAAAATATGGTAAAATGCAAATGTGGGCCCAAATTGAAAGAACTGTACAGCAGTCGAAATCGAAGGAAAAAATCTATAATTAAACAGATAGGGTAAACATGATGCCATGGAAATATGAGAGTAATCGAAAGAACGATACATCATTCATTTGCCTAATATAGAAACAAGAGGAAAAAAAACCCCCTTCGACGTATATGGTGCATGTGGCACCTTTTATCCAAATGTAGCAATACTTAGTATATGTTCAGGAAAGTAGGCCATGCCAACCGATTTAGGGTGATATTGAACATACCGCGCACATCCTCAAGTCATCTGGTACGGTGAGATGGAACTCCATGGATGTCTGGCGGAGGCCGCAAAGTCCTGATGTGTCCGCGCACTGTACACTCTATGAATGAAAAAAACTATAGCGACCCGACCTCAGACGGTCAAGTCTCTGTGCTTAAGTGTCATCCCTGGATCGGTATGCTGACACACACAATACTCGAGGATTTATAACAGAGGTAAATCACATGTATAAAGGAACATAAATACTATTACCTCAATCCAAATAGCGGAAGTAATAACAAGGTTGTGGATTCCCATCAACACCAACGGCAAAGTTGAGTGTAGAAATCGTAACCCTAACGTATCACTTACTCGTCGTAAAAATCCTGCAACATGAGACGTTGCAGCCACAAAGGGTCGGTACATTGAATGTACTGGCAAATTCACACCATAGGATAATGATGAATAATAACTATCACTACATGCATATTTCGCTGGTGGAAAAGCTCTATGGTTAGCAATGTTTTTGCAAAAAGCCAATTTTTCCCTACTACAAAGGAATATAATTTATTTAACTACAAAGTTGGTTGATAAATATTGAGAAGGTTCCTCCAACTCAATCCCAAAATATTAATCATTAGCCCAATCAAATTAATTAAATAAAGTGATGAGATCAACATGATAATCCAAGAACCAGATACTCAAGATGTCCATAACCGGGGACACGGTTAACCATGATAGTTTGTTCACTCTGCGGAGCTTTGCGCACTTTTCCCCACAAGACTCGATCTCCTGCGTTGGATTTCTCGCACTACATGGTGTTTGAGAAACGGATGACCGAGACACAGTCTTTTAGAAGCATTAACTCTAACCCTGGGTAGACAGTACCAACCTACACCCCCTACATCTGCTAGCCTACCACTGGAAGAGGTCATGCAACTTACTCAACTATGCTAGAGCCCATAATAGCTTGTGGCTGCACACGGAAGTTTCTAGCATGAATAATCTTATGATCCCTTTGAGCCTGGGTGGCGAGCCGTAGGATGATCACACGGGTCCTCCGTGATATCCTAGGACAACACTGGATTCTCCAGGTGCCCGCAACCAATCCACCCAGATGTGTATTAAAGTAGCCACTTTAAGTTGAACCATTAAGTAAACAATCTCACATCTGTCATGGAATACACTCAAACCCAATCCACGTCTACGAGCATAGCATGGCAATATAAGCATAACGTAATAGTAACTCTGAAGGTTTGAATGCAGGGTAATAGGTTTCTACCTCATCAACTACTTCCCAATACCCACATGTTATCAATCCTACTCATGCAATGTTTGAGGGTTGAAACTAATGCATAAAAACTGGGTAATGAAAAGTATGGTCAAAGTGTGAACTTGCCTGTACTGTTGATGAAGATGATTCGCACTCAAAACTCTTGATAGTTCTACTCCTCACACTCCGGTCAATCTAGCGTAAGCAAGCAATGGTAACCACACATAAGCAATCACTCAAAAGATCGGAATGAACGAAGAAGACAGTTCGGTAAACAACAAAACCAAGCAAATAACTCTTGCAACATAAAACAATTTCTAACAGTACCAAAATTAAGTGAATTTGGCCTTATCAGAAAGTTTAGGTCAAGAGCTTCGTTTGGCAAAAAGAATCAATTCAAACGGAGTTATAAAACTCAAGTTACGATCAAACGAAGTTTAAATACAAATCTGTTTGAATTCAAATTCAAAACTTTCAAAAATATGTTTAAGTTGATTATATGGAAAGAGGGGATCATAACGAAGAAGTGGGCATTGGTTTCGTTGGATTTGGACAAACGAGTAAAAAGTAGCAAAGGTTTAAAGAACAGGGACTAAACTGTGAAGAAAATATTTGCAGATAGGTCCCTGACCGAAAATAAAAAGAAAAAGAAAAACCTATCGAGCGAACGCTCGCTAACATAACCTAACGAACGAAAATCGTTCGCTACCGAACCTAATGGATGGACGTCTGCTAAATAACTAAACCTAAAAAATAAACCGATCTAAAAAAATAAATCGAACTAAATAGAGAAAACCGGGGCGGTTTTTAGCGGTTATACTGGCTCGGGTGGTTCGGGGCGGTTTACGGCGAAAAACCGGCGGCGAGCGGTTTCCGGCGAGTCCGTGCGGCGGCGGCGACGGGGCGGCGGCGTGTGCAGGCGGAGGCGACGGCGTGAAGCAATGGCAGTGCGGCGGCGAGCAGCGAGGCGGGGCGGCGGACTAGGCGGCAGGGTGGCTCGCTTGCGGCGGCGGCGGTTGGTGGCGGAGTGTGGCAGTGGCGGTAGCGGGATCTGCGAGGACGGCGGCGGCGAAGCGAGAGGAGGAGAGGGCCGGGGTGGCGCCTCGGTCTTTATGGAGGGGGCGAGGGGTAAGGGGAGAGGCGGCGAGGAGGAGTCCGCGGCGGGGACGGCTCGGACGCCGAGGCAGTGGCGTGCGGGATTCGGCCTCCTGCGTGAGGTCGGGGACGGCGCGGCTGGGCTGGGCTTGGCCGGGCCCAGTTGGGTGTTGGGCCGGCCCAGTTGGCGAAGAAGAAATTTTTTAAGCATTTTTTTAAACAGAGAGAAAAGGAAAGAAAACGCAAATAAAATAAAATATTATATAGGCATATAATATATCAAAATTTTCAGAAAACATTTTCTACAACATGAGACCAATTTTAAATAAATCAAACACTGCTACTTCTATAATAAAATCCAATAAAAATCATTTTAAAAATACCAAAATTAATTCAAATTAATTTCTCTCCAATTTTCTGATGTAGGGAAACACTTTACCGTATTTTTCCATATATTTTATTTTTGGAGAAAAATAATTTGAATAAAACCCAAATATCTCCAAATTGAAAATAATTTCCAAAAGGACTTTAAATTTGATCCTTTTAAACTCCCAACTCATATTTCATATGTTTTGAAGAAGTCATTTTATCTTCTCTCATGAAAATCATTGAGTTGCTTGAAGTTTATGAATTGGAAATATTTCCGAATGAAATTCAAATCTTTTCGAAACCCTTTTCATTTATTTAAATGGAAGAAGTCATGTCATCTTCTCTCCAGGGTTTTGTGGTGAAAAGAATTTGAATTCATGGAGATCATAAAAGTAAAGGTGGAAGTTTGGGAAAGTCATTTCATTCCCTCTCATTTAACTTTCATAAAAATAAAGTTTCAAATTTCACTCACTTTGAGTCAATCAATCAAACAATCAATCAAATCTATCTATTTAATATAACATTCCAAAATTTAGAATTTTGGGATGTTACAAAAACCCTCAAATCAGCTCGACTAAAAATGAATTCACGGCAATTTTGGTCGGGTGATTAAAGGAGGCAGATGAACTGGGATAAGAGATGAGACAATATCTCATTAAATTAGTTACCTTGTTGTCTATGAGGAAAAACCCTCAGTGCGGCGGATTCCCCAACCGGGCGGAGCTGGGTCGACCGATGGTGATAGCCGGCGGCAAGCGGAAGTGGTGAAATGCGGTGGGGTTTGCCGGCAGCCTGGCGACGGTGCCAGGCGTCTAGCTAAGTGGTTGCCGCCGCGATAGGCGGTGCCATGCATAGACGCGGAGGAGCTTGTGCAGGTGTGAATGGGGACCGGAGGGGGTGGCAGGCGGGGTGAGGGTTTTTGTGACGTGGGGATGGTGAGGGTTTTCTTTTTTCTTTTTTGAATTGGGTGGTGAGGGTTTTCTGTCCCACAAAAAATTTCGGAGGCAACGGTTTGCTAGAGCCAACCGTGTGTGATTGACGCAACAGGCAAAATGAAAGTCATTGCACACGGTTCCAATTTTGGGAACCATGTCTGATTGATGTACTACCTCCGTCCTGGTTTATTGGTCCCCTTTGTAATTTGTACCAAATTTTGAACAAATATATAACTAACAAATGTTTATGCATGTCACCAAAAATTATATCATTGAACACTATGTTCAAATACACATCGAACGATATAATTTTTGCTGACCTGCACTAACATTTTGTCAGTTAAATATTTGGTCAAATTTTAACACAGATTACAAAGGGGACCAATAAACCAGGACGGAGAGGTAGATTCCCTCAACCGAACTGATTGCATCCATATCCCACATTTAGACATAAGTAAACATAGATTAAACATACTCAGACATAGATAATAAGCGCACACAAGGATAGTTCAACCATAAGTACATAGTTCAACTGTCATTAAGCATACTCAAGCGTACATAGTTCGATCCCCCATCTTGTCTCATCTGCCGGCACGATCCTGAAGCTTCTCTAGGTACTCGGCGTACGCACCGTGTGCCACCCTGCGAGAATACTTCTGCTTGAAGGAGCCAGTGGCCCGTCCTCTTGCATGCGCCAGAACACTTTGATACGCGTCATGAAGCTTGTGGTTGCAAAATGGGCATCGATAGCCACTGTCCCAGGTCCTAATACGCATGTTATGCATTCCTGCATAAAGCTCCCTCAGGATTTGCCTCTTGTACCTCCTCTGGCCATCTTCATCCTCGTTGTCCACATCGTCAGACAACACCTATACAAATAGTAAAACAAATTTGGCATCATATCAATGTTTACATGCCGTGAAGTAGGATTAGGAATTTATGGCTATTTTTTATACATATTCAGAGATTATGGTTCATTTTTTAAGCACATACGTCTATGTACAGACCAATCTTGAAGAAAATAATGGCACAAACATATATGTAGGTCATTTAAAATCAATCGTCAAGTCCTGGCTAGGAATTATTAGCACGAACACTAACCCTAATCGGATTACTAGCAGAAATCATTTGCACAGATGAAACAACTAATCACTTATCACTTGTACCATTCAAACAGTCAATACACTACACGGATCTAACGTAACATACTCTGATTTCATGGATTGGGAGAACATAACCATATGATTTCTATTCCGAAAAGGGAGAGGCAGGAGTAACCAGAGAAACCCTAGGATCTATTTGACACATAAATGGGTATAGATGACTAACTAGTTGTCCGTCATCGTCGGAGTGGTCGTCGGAGTCGTCGCCAGGGTCGTCGCCCGAGTCGTCACCGGAGTCGGTGTGGAACTCCGCCTCCGGCAGTGGAAGCTCGACGCCGTCGACGACGTCAGGGTGCAGCGATACCTCGCCGATGGTGACGGCAACCTCTGTCTCCATCTCCACACCGTGCTCCAGTGCTTCAGCAGCCCTGGCGTTGCCACTCCCTCTGATGGGGCGCTTCGGTGACATCCTCATACACTGACGGCTTTGAGGACTGAGAGCAGCGTCGAGGATGCAAGCAGAGAGAGAGGATTGTGTGTGTGGCGAGGATGAGGGGTGCGGCTGCTCGGGCGCACCATTAATATGGAGTAGTGGGGAGAGAGGCGGGCGGCGGTCAAACGCTGGCTCACCTCCCGGTGAGCCTGCGCACAGGACTGCTGGCATGCCTACTGTTGGGGATATTACTACTAGGTGTAAACCGGCCGAGATAGCCGGGTTATCCCCATAATGGATTGTTTATGCTTAAAGCCCATGAAGACAAGGATAAAGCGGATTATTACAGAGACTTGAAGTCCCAAGGCTCAAAGGTAGATTAAGGCCTGTAGTTATAAACCGCCATGTAATTCATGACTTGTATTATAAGGTATGACGAAGTAGAGACCGGGCTGGTATGTGTATAAACCGGCGTCGGGACTCAGTAAGTCGGCGGGCGTCGACCTGTGTATATAAAGGCATGACCCGGCGGCGGTTCAAGAGAGACAGATAACAACTCGAGACTCAGGCGAAGCATATTTGCTCCCTGGTCATCGAGACCCCAGCAATTCTATCACAACTAGACTTAGGCTTTTACCTTCATCGTAAGGGGCCGAACTAGTATAAAACTCTCGTGTCCCTTGTCTGTTTTAACCCCTTTAAGCTAACCCGTTGCGATGGCTCCACGACTAAGTCCTTTCACTAGGACATCTGCCGTGACAATTCCACGACAGTTGGCGCCCACCGTGGGGCTATCATGCGATGGTTTCGAGTTCTTGAAGGGCAATTTTGAAGGGCTCAAGGGATACGCCGTGGGCCGGATGACCAAGAGTCGTCGCGGCAAGCTCTACATCGACGACGCAGGCTGGCGCCCCGAGGCCGGCTCAATCGAGTACGGGTACTGGGTCCCCTTTGGAGGAATTCACGTCTTCATCAGCAAGATCGGCGAACCGGGCCCTGAGCCGGACATCTGCACCGACCTCATCAAGACGGCTCAGCGTGCAAGCCCTGCCCGGGTTCAGCCCGCTGTGAAGCGGGCGTTCGTAGGCTTCATCAATGGTGCAGAACTTGAACCGGCGTCCGATGGCGAGACCGTCGTCCACTCAGATGACGAGTCATCCACCGGGGAGACCGAGTCACTGTACCAACTGCAAGATGGCCAGTTTGGGGGCTATTCCGATGGCGACAGTATTCCGGACCCCTTTGAACCGGCAAACCGGGTTGCGATCTTCATGGCTGGAACTCAGCCCACGTTGCAATCTTCAACCGCGGCAGCAATAATTTCCGGATCGGCAGCTGGGGCGGGAGGCCCCGCGCGCCGGCTGGCCCAAATCTTGTCCGATTTATTGGACGCCTGGACGGCCTTACTGACCACACAAGTTACCGCCGAGACGCGAGATCAGCATAATGCGGAGGTGGCAAAACTGCAGGATCAGATAACTCAAGCTAAGGAGGACTTAGCGGCTGAAGAAACCAGGATGGCTCAGGAGCGGGTCGCTTTAGAGGCACAAGCACTGCGAATTCAGGCGGAAAATTATCGACTCCTGTTGGATCAGAACGCTTCAAACGACGTGTTAAGGAGAAGGCATCAGTCACGACTACCACCGGTTTATGAGGCAATGAATCTCTTTGGAACGCCAGGAGCAGGAACCAGTAATCCGGCAGCGGTGAACCGAATTGAGGCGCCGAGGAGCGGAGCACCGGATCAGCCACGGATGACGGATCCCCCTCGAAAGACCCATAACCCGCTGCAGATTGTACCGGCACCATCGGGTCACTTCTCCACCCCTTTGGATAATATGATCGCGGCCGCATCACGATTAGCTGCTATCCCAATGGAGGGTGAATCCCCAGCGGCGGTTGAGACGCGGCGTGCTAGGGATCTTCTTCAGACGGCTATGATGCAGCAGCAGGCTTATTCATATAGCCGGGATGGAATTCACTCAACCCCACGCCCGAGCCGGAGTTATAGCAGGCACATTGATGAACCGGCTGTGTCAAGCAGTGCGCGGAACCGAGACGCTCCTCGAGGGCCTAATCCGGCGCGTGGTGGGGCGCATGCTCAGGATGTGGTGAACAACGAAGCACGTCGTGAAGCCGAGTTAGCTGCGCAGGACCGTCAGCTCACTCCGGCTCGTCCGGTGGTTTCTGTAGAGCAAGGCCTTACTTTCAGCTCTTGGGCGTGCCCTGGCTCGTCCCGGCTTTGCGCAATGTATGGCTGCCCAAGGATTTCAAGGGCCCTCGTAAGGTGCCTAATTACACCGCTGATTTGCCTCCCGAGTCATGGATCGAGAGTTATGAGATGGCTATGGAGATGTTAGATTGGGATGAAGCGGCCTGCGCGAAATATTTCACTATGATGTTTGATGGAACAGCCCGCACGTGGTTGAAAGGCTTACCAGTTAATTCCATCGAGACATGGGCTGAGTTGAAAGCCCGGTTTATAGCAAACTTCAAAGACACGTGCAAGCAACCTATGTCAATTGTGGACTTAGCCGCCTGCGTCTAGGGAGAAGGCGAGTTAATGACCCATTGGGTGCGCCGGGTTTCGGAGATCTTACACTCTTCGGATCGCATCAAAGCCGACTCAGCGATTATAACATTGGAGGGGAATTGTCGTTTTCAGCCTTTAAAGTTGAAGTTGGGACGGCTCAAGCGTCACTACAATGATATAGGAACACTTATGGCTGCTCTGGTTATGTATGCTGATTCTGATAGTACCAAGGACCCCGAGTCTGACAATGACAAGCCAGGGAAGGGAAAGAAGAGCGCCAACGCCAAGGGGCAGCAGCATAACCCGATGGGCCACAATAATAATGGTAAGCGCAAGGCAGATCATAATTCAGATTTTGTGGCTAACACCAATACACAGGGTAATGATCAACGTCGTAAAGGAAAGCCGCCCCCGAGAAGGGCAGAGCCCAGTCCTAATCCGGAGTGCCTGAATTACCTGTTGAACCAGCCCTGCCCGAAGCATCCTGGAACGCCGGATAAACCGACCACGCACCTCTGGAAAGATTGTTATATCATGTAAGAATTCAAAAATTCAGACCTCTTCCGGAATGATCATGGACCATCCGGCGGTTCAGGACCTGGGTCCTATGGGCCGGGTTATGGAGGAGGCAACCCCGGTTCAGGATTCCAAGGCAATCAGGGCGGACATGGCAATAAAGGCAATCAGAGCAACAAGGGTGGTTATAGCCAACAAGGACCGCAGTAGCAACAGTCAGGGTACCAAAGTCACCCAAAGCAGTTGAATGGTGGACAGTACCACGTTTTCACCACCAGCCTATGCAAACGCGATCAGAAGCATCATAAACGAGCGGTGAACTCGGTTGAACCGGCAGTGCCTCATTATTTACGGTGGTCTGAGCAGCCTATCGTCTGGAGCCGAGAGGATCACCTGCCCCGGGTTGACAATCCGGGTCATTTGGCGTTGGTGGTGGCGCCTCAAGTTGGAGGTTATAAGTTCACTAAGGTGCTCATGGACGGAGGCAGCAGTATCAACATCTTATATTATGACACCTTCCGTCGTATGGGATTGACAGATAAGAATCTTAAACCGTCGAACACTGTTTTCCATGGTGTGGTGCCCGGCAAATCAGCCTATCCGGTTGGTAAAATAGCTCTGGAAGTTGCTTTTGGAGATGAGTATGACTCAAGATCAGAGACATTGACTTTTGAAGTGGTGAAAATCCAAAGCCCGTATCATGCCTTGTTTGGACGACCGGCTTATGCTAAGTTCATGGCACGACCCTGTTATGTTTATCTGCAGCTCAAGATGCCGGGTCATAAAGGGACTATCACAATACATGGAAGCCGCAAGATCGCTTTGGAGTGTGAGGAAGGTGATGCGGCCTATGCTGAGTCGGTTTGTGTAGCAGAGGAGTTGAAGTTCTATAAGGACAACGTTGATCCGGCGGACATGACTTCCTTGAAGAAACCAACCATGGAGCATGATCCGGCCTTGAAGTTTAAATCGGCTGATGAGACTAAGATGGTTGATTTTGTGCCCGGCGATTCATCTAAAAAGTTCATCATCAGTGCAAATCTGGATCCGAAATAGGAAAGCGCGCTCATCGAGTTCGTCCGTGAGAATCGGGATATCTTTGCATGGAAGCCTTCTGACATGCCAGGTGTACCGAGGGAACTCGCTGAGCACACCCTTAATATTGATCCCAAGTTTAAACCGGTCCGAAAATTCCTTCACCGGTTCAATGAAGAGAGGCGCAAGGCTATTCGTGAGGAGGTAGCCCGGCTCTTGGCGGTAGGGTTCATTGTTGAAGTTTTTCATCCGGTGCTGGTGCTTAAGAAAAATGGCACCTGGCGTATGTGTGTAGATTACACGGATTTGAACAAAGCATGTCCGACGGATCCTTTTGCCCACCCCCGTGTCGATCAAATCATTGATGCTACGGCGGGTTGTGAGCGTTTGAGTTTTCTGGATGCTTATTCAGGTTATCATCAGATTAAGATGGCAGTTAAGGACCAAGAGAAGACAGCTTTTATAACTCCCTTTGGAGCCTTCTGCTATGTATCTATGCCCTTTGGGCTCAAGAGTGCCCAAGCAACTTATCAGCGTTGTGTTCAGAATTGTCTTCATAACCAGATTGGGCGCAACATCCATGCTTATGTGGATGATATTGTGGTGAAGTCCAGGAAGGAGGAAACATTAATAGATGATTTAAAGGAGACCTTTGATAACCTCCGGGTTTATAAGATGATGCTCAACCCGGCCAAGTGTGTTTTTGGTGTGCCAGCAGGCAAGCTTTTGGGTTTTTTGGTATCTAACAGGGGCATTGAAGCTAATCCGGAGAAGATCAAGGCTATTACTTCACTGACTAAACCGAAGTGCATCAACGATGTTCAGCGACCTGCAGGCCGAATTGCAGCATTGAGCCAGTTTATAAGTCGTCTCGGGGAGAAGGCCATCCCTTTATATCAAATGCTGAAGAAAACGGACAACTTTGTCTGGAGTGATGCGGCCAATGAAGACTTTGAGGCTCTGAAGCGGCAGCATGCCGAACCACCTGTTCTTGCTGCTCCCATGGATAAGGAACCATTGCTGTTATATGTGGCTGCTAATGCTCGAGCTGTCAGCGTGGCTATTGTGCTGGAGCGCAAGGAGGCAGGAAAGGAGTATCCGGTTCAACGGCCGGTTTATTATATCAGTGAGGTGCTCATTGAGTCAAAGCAGAGATATCCACATTGGCAGAAGCTTGTATATGGGGTTTTTATGGCCAGCCGGAAGCTGAAGCAATACTTTCAGGGCCATCCCATTACTGTGGTCAGTTCTGCTCCTTTGGGAGATATCATCCAGAACAGAGAGGCGACCGGCCGGGTCGCTAAGTGGGCTATTGAGCTTGGGCCTCACGGAGTAAAATATATGCCTCGCATGGCCATCAAGTCTCAAGCACTCGTGGACTTCATCAATGACTGGACAGAGTTGCAGGTGCCAGAGGATAGACCAGATAACACATACTGGACAATTCATTTCGACGGATCCAGGCAATTGGAGGGCTCGGGGGCTGGAGTGGTTCTTACTTCCCCTCGAGGTGACAAATTTTCTTATGTTCTCCGCTTGATGTTTCCTTGTACTAATAATGCAGCTGAGTACGAGGCCCTGCTCCATGGTCTTCAGATGGCTAAGGAGATGAATCTGAGTCGGGTTAAATGCTTTGGTGACTCGGACCTAGTGGCTCAACAAGTTTCTGGTACTTGGGATTCCAAGGACCCCCTCATGGTAGCGTATCGTCGAGAGGTGGATATTGTTGCAGGTCATTTCAAGGGTTATCAGGTTGATCATGTAGACCGGCGAAAGAATGAAGCGGCGGATGCCTTAAGTCGGTTGGGCTCCCAGCGTAAACCAGTGCCGCCCAATGTTTTCCTTGATATTTTGCATAACCCGTCGGTCAAGCTACCCACGGAGGAAGACTTAGCTATTCCTGATCCAGAGGCTCAGTTGGTGGCGGCGCTTCATGTCACCCCGAATTGGACGATCCCATATTTGGTGTATATGGACCAGGGTGAATTTCCAGAGGATGAAGTTCTGGCCAGGCAGATAATCCGGCGTTCCAAGTCCATGACTATTGTCAACAGCAAGCTACATCATTGCAGTATCTCAGGGGCTTTTCAACGTTGTGTTTCTCCTGAAGAAGGTCATGAAATTTTACGCGAGATTCACAAAGGTGATTGTGGTCATCATGCCGGTTCAAAGTCCTTGGTGGCTAAGGCTTTTCGTCATGGTTTCTATTGGCTGACGGCTCATGCTGATGCTGAGGACTTGGTCAAAAGGTCCGATGGTTGTCAGAAGTTTGCACGCCGGGCTCATGTTCCGGCTCAGGAGCTGAGGATGATTCCAATTACCTGGCCGTTTGCAACCTAGGGGCTTGATATGGTTGGACCCTTTAGATCTAAGGATAAGAAGACCCACCTCTTGGTGGCGGTTGACAATTTTACCAAGTGGGTGGAGGCAGAGCCAGTTAGCAGATGTGATGCAGCCACAGCGGTTCAATTTATGAAGAAGGTGATATTCCGTTTTGGTTATCCACACAGCATTATAACAGACAATGGCACGAATCTTTCCAAAGGTGCTATGGAGGAGTTCTGTCGAAGAGAGCACATCCGTCTGGATATCTCTTCAGTGGCCCACCCCCAATCTAATGGTCAAGCGGAGAGAGCTAATCAGGAAATCTTGAAGGGGATCAAGTCCCGGCTTATGGTTCCTTTGCAGAGGACACCGGGTTGTTGGGTTGAGGAGCTGCCTTCCGTTTTATGGAGCATTAACACCACCCCCAATAGATCCACGGGTTATACACCCTTCTTCATGGTTTATGGAGCGGAAGCTGTCCTTCCAAGTGATATTCGTCATGACTCACCTCGGGTGGCAGCTTATGTTGAAGCAGATAATGAAAGAGCACGCCAGCATGCGTTGGACCTGTTGGATGGGAAACGGGACGTAGCGGTGCTCGCTTGGCGATTTATCAGCAAGACCTGCGGCGTTATCACAGTCACCAGATTAAAACCAGAACTTTTCAAGAAGGTGATCTGGTGCTCCGGCTTATCCAAGATCAGACCGATATGCACAAGTTATCCCCGCCTTGGGAAGGGCCCTTTGTGGTCAGCAAGAATCTGAACAATGGATCATATTACCTCATTGATGTTCGAGAGCATAAAGACTCACGCAAGTCAGAGGAGGAGACGATCCGGCCGTGGAACATAGCTCATCTACGGCCGTACTACACCTGAGCCATAGGCTCCTATCATGTACATATTTTGACGATGTATATATTATGATCAATGCAATAAACTGGAGCCCCAGCTAAGGCGGGGTATCTGTTGTTTTTCTCATATCATGAGTGGTTACACGAAGGATTCTGTTTGTGAAGCAACATCCGGTTTACAGCTATCCATTCAATATAAGTCACTTGGGGGCTTGGTCGTATTCGAACCATAGCTACACCTCTTGGCTGGCTCAAAAGCCATGACAGTAAGTCACTTGGGGGCTTGGTCGTATTCGAACCATAGCTACACCTCTTGGCTGGCTCAAAGGCCATGATAGTAAGTCACTTGGGGGCTTGGTCATATTCAAACCATAGCTACACCTTTTGGCTGGCGCAATGCCACTACTTAGGGGCCAAAGAGTGTTGTCAAGAACAACTCAAACATAGGCACCCGTTGAGCACAGCTCAAAATGTTGCTTGGGGATTCTTTGCTATCGAAATGAACAAAGAAATCTACACTTGCAATAGGCTACTCGTTGAGCCGTGGCTTGGAAGCCTGGTATATATACCTAAAACCCCGGGTTAACCTGCCTTCATTAAGTAAGTCACTCTGCCCAGGTAAGCCTGGTATGACCCGCCAACTTGACAAGTCAATCGCATATGACCCTGAACTTGTCAATGATAGACCGGCGATTGGTTAAAGACTGAGGACCATCTTAAAAGGCTGTGTAAAACAGTTTAACTCAGTGGCCTGGCAGCCCTTGAAAAGCCTCGACTACAAGTTTTTCTTTATCCTCTGGTTTTTTATTGGTCAATTTTGTTTTTCTCCCTTGTTAAAGTTTTGAGCTAAACCGGCATCCAATGGCCCGGCCTGATTGTAAGTCATCCGTATAAACCGGTGTACTTAACCCGGCCTGGAGTTAACTATAAGTTGCCAGGATGATCATCCGGTGTTTATCATAAGCCGGCATCGCTTGTTTTTTACCAGCGTAACATAATTTGAGTTATCAATGCTCAATACTTGGGTTATCACCCTTATTACAAAAATGTTGGTAAACCAACAAGGTGATTCAATATCACAGGTATGATATCTTTCATATTTCATTATTTAAAGCTATGGTTATCAACCTTGGCTATATATATTGGGTATTATGACCCGTCCAGCGGTAAGCCGCCAGGACAGTTTTCACTTTGTTTTATGCAGAAACAGGGCTGTATAAAACCGATAAAGATCATAAGCAAATATAGCATGATGGATTAATAATATTGTGCGCAACAAGTATGCACGATGGCATATCAGATCACCTGTTCAAGCTAGCCTATTACAAGGCGTTTCGACTGCCCAAAAGAATAATTGTTTTTCAAGGATAACAAAAGGAACAAATTAAACCGGGTTCCGGATTATAATTCTGCTTCAGATTGATGGGAAGGTTGCGGATCTTTCTGCGCCGGTTCATCCTCCTTCTCTTCGCCCAATGGCTGGAAGTCAATATTTGTCCAATCAATCCCTGTTAAGGCTTGAAAGACAGCTTCATCGTGTATCAGATCAGACAGTTCAACATCAGGAGCGTAACTGTACTTACGGATCGGCAGGATCAGATTTTCCACATCATAAATTGGAGCACTTATTCGCTTGCCGCTGGCATTATATACATTCTGATAAACTAACAAGTTAGTATCTTCAGCCAATTTACTTGCCAGTGGTCGCATCTCTCTCGTGATAGCCCGGAGATCATTATTGCTGAATTCTGAACAGTCCTCTTTTTGACTCGGGTAACCGTTACCAATGTCTTCCGGATCAAGGTCAGAGATCCAGGCCTTGGCGCGCATCAGTGCAGTAAGGGCACCGGACCTAGCAGCGGATTTCTTCAATTCCACAATCCAGGCAGGCATCATAGACAATTTTTCCAATGTTTCCTTGATTAGCGACGGTGGCGGATGGTTATTGGAAGCTGTGCAGATGGCCCGTTGCGCGCCGGTATAAAGCTGCTCTGCCAAAGTATAGACGGCTTTCAATCTTTTGCGCATATCTGTGCCAAGATGAGTAACACGGCTACCTGCAAAAGGATCCAATTTTTATTAAAACCAGAAGTTTTTTATAGCTGATGTTGTTACAGATTGGTGAAGAGGTTGTTACCAAAGATGGCGGAGGTCATAGCGTCAATCTGCCGTTTCAGGCTGCTCAGTTCCTCTGTGGCTGGTTTAAGGGCGTTTTCTGCATCTTCTGCCCGTTTTAACAAGGTGGCTTTTTTAGTTTCCCAATCTGCCCGTTCGCCTTTGAAGGATTCTTTCAGCTGCTCCATGGTTGTTAAAGCGGTGGTCAGCGTGCTCTTGACTTTGCAAGTTTCATCTTGCTGAGACTTAATGTTCCCTTGGAGATCAGTGATTTCGGAGTATTTTTTGGACAACTCAGTCTGCAACATACAGATAGTAAATTACAACATCTAAAGTCTCAAGCACTTAACAAGTTATCTACTTGACACTTGGGGGATAATGCGGATTGCTTCTTATCAGCTATTCATTTAAAGTTTCAAGCACTTAACAAGTTATCTACTTGATACTTGGGGGCTAATGTGTATTCATTCAGATTCAGATGGATGGTCATCATTATAAGTGGTGAGATTAATAGGATGTACCGGTTCATTCTAAAAGATATAAGCCGGTTCATGGGGGCTACACCAGCAAAATGCAAATATCGATTCAAGACCCGGTTCAAACCAATGATATGAACTGGCCCTTGGGGGCTACTAGAGTTGATATATTGGACCAGTTTTAACAAAAGGACTATTGGAATATTTATGCAAAGGGAAAGTGACATTTACCTCATACCGCTCCTTCATCAGGCCTACTAAACCGGCTTCAAAGTCGCGGTTTGTATACATGCGGTTTAAATAACCAGAATGTAGCTCTTGAGCGCTGAGGTTGGAATAGTTGGATAGCTCGGATTTCCATTTCACTTTATCCATAGCAGAAATTTCTTTGGCGCTATGCTTTGATAAAGCGACAGGACGACCAGGGGAGCTGAAACCAAGGCCAGTTATGACAACATCGTCGTCTGTGGTTTTGGTAGGACTTGGCGGTTTATCAGATTCTTTAGCCGGGCTCGGCGGATCAACAGTTGGACTAAGTGGATCAGCTGACTGGCTTGGCGGATTATTTTCTAACGGTTCAACAAGTGTATCAGTTGCTTGAGGTTCCGGATTATCAGTAACAGTGTCAGCCTCTGGGTCAATAGCCTCTGGGGTTTTCTCCTGTTCGGTAGCTGGTTCATGGTCGGTTTGCTTGTTCAATTTAGCCGTCTTGCTTGGTATGGCTTTAGCACTGAAAAAGAGAGTAGACACGAAGATCAATATGATAAAATAATACAAGACCAAAGAGTTAAGAGTATGTTATGCTTACCCAGGGACGGTTTTCAGAGGAGGAAGTTGTGTCGCTGACGACTCGCCGGACGATGAATGGGAAGTTCCCTGATAATTTGAGTCAGACGGATTAAGAGGATATCGGATGTAACCCGCCTTAGGGTAAAGGGTGTCAAGAGTATAAGCAACCTCTTGGAGGCGTTTGTGAACCGGCGAATTTGGTAAACCGGAGGAGGACACCACTTGGCCGCTATGTCGAGTTGTGCGGCGAGCTTCATGCTGCTGTGTCTTTAAAAGAAAGTGCGGGTCCACATAAGAAAGAGGGCATGAAAATTTTACTTTCCGAATGGCTCGACGGATTCTTGGTACTGGCATAGGATCAGAATCAGAAGAAAGAATAGTTACCTCATCAGCATGGCTGGCTTCCGCTTCATCCTGAGAATGATCATTGTTAATAAGGTGTATAAAAAGTGAACTGAGAGAGTCAAGTTCTACATCTGAATCCGGATCATCTTCAATAATAGGCTCGGACGGTTCAACGTTCCTTCTCTTTGCAGGCTTTTTTGAAGCCTTCATTTTAATCCGAGGATTCTTTATCGGTTTATCTTGTGATTTTCTCTTCCAGAATGGATCATCGGCCTATATGGACAAATAATAAGTCATTAAAGGAAAATTTTAATAGAGGATGGTTAAAGGCAGAAATACGGAAGATTATACCTTCGGCGGTTTATTGGCAGCATAGAAAGGACTGAGCCCGGTTTTGCTGCATGCATCTATTGGTTCATTAAGCATCTTTTTAACAGCTTCAGTGACTTCATCATCAGTCAGCTGGATGTCAATATGGCATAGCGGGTCTTTCAGATCCCCTGTGTATTCACACATTAAATCGGGCCGCTGGCTTAAAGGTAAAATGCTCCATGAAACCCAGCATCGGACAAAATCCACGCCTGTCAGCCCACTTGCAATAAACGCTCTGAGCTTGGCTAGTTGAGGGGCATATTTTGCTCACTCTTGGGCTATCAACCATTGAGGAAAGGATGAGTTTGAGTAAGCCGATGTGGACGGTAACCCGGCAAAGGATTTTCATTGACTAGAGCTGTGTTGCAGCAGTAGAACCAAGTCTGATTCCAGTCCTTAGGATGACTATGAAGCTTGGCATGAGGGAAATCAACATCTCTCCTCTTTTGAATTGAAACCCCGCCTAGTTCAGTATTGGGGCCATCCGTAAACTCAGTACGGCGGTTTAGATAAAAGAAATCCCGTAACAGATCAACAGTAGGCTCCTCTTGCAGGTATATCTCACAGAATACTTGCCAGTCACAAATGTTGGATATGGAGTTTGGACCGATGTCTTGGGGATGGATTTGAAAGGCGGCAAGCACGTCACGGAAGAATTTTGATCCGGGAGGAGTGAAGCCTCGGCTTAGGTGATCAACAAATACAATAACTTCCCCGTCTTGGGGTTCAGGAGGAGATTCTAGGCCGGGGACTCGCCAGTGGATAGTGTTCTTACTTGCTAAAGCGCCTGTTGAAACATAACCAGTCAGCTGCGTTTCCGTAACCCGGGAAAGAACCCAATTACAGGAACAGAATTGTTTGGCCATTTTTGGTGACAAGCTGGAAAAAAGCACAATATACGGTTTAAAGTTCATGGTTATAATTTATAAACCGGTGCAATGATGGAAGTACAATATCCGGTTTAAAACAGGTTGGCGGTTTAATAGAGGGCTAATGGTATATGATGAGTTATCACAGGTTCAAGGATAAACCGTCCACAATGGCGAAGAGGCTATACATTTGCAAAAATTTCTAAGTATGGTGCAAAGAGATTTCACAGATTGGTGATATAAATCTAGATCCGCCACAGTTCTAAAAAGAGGAAATAAATCTAACCTAAAGCCGTGACAGTGGAAGAACACATATGCTTGGATGGGATCTTATGCAGGAAAGGGTGCTTTTTGAGGATTAAAAGGGGCGCTAAACTACTGAAGCTCGCCTGTGCTATCAGATTCAGATAAAAAACTATGCGATCTAGGAAAGGAAAGATGAACGGTGAAGAACACCGACGAACAGTGGAAACCCTAATGCAGATCTGACGTTTGAGGAGAGGAATACTTACTGGTGCTGCTGAACAGCGGAGGTGCATCGCAGTTCTCTGGTCAAAATGGGTTGATGTAGTGGCCTGGGTTGGTGTGGACGTGAAGGTCGACGGCGGCGGCGGAGTTCGGGCGCTGAGGCGTCGCGAGGAAGAAGAAGAATTGAAGAGGAAAAGGGAGAGATGGAAAGGGCCCTCGGCCGTATTTATAAGGACAAAAGGATAAGGGACAAGCGCGAGAATCGAGGAGCTTAACAAATGGATATGTGACAGATTTGTCGCCTCGATTATCGGAGGCTCATTAATGAAGGTGAGGAATATACCATTTAAAATAACAGGTGACGACATGGCGGTTTATTATGATTCTGGATGATGACGTCATGGCGGTTTACAAGATTTATGCGAAGATATGGAAGAAGAAATTTTCTCAAGGTTTTGGAGATTGACATGCACCAGTTCAAATCAATCTGGGGCCTAATGTTGGGGATATTACTACTAGGTGTAAACCGGCCGAGATAGCCGGGTTATCCCCATAATGGATTGTTTATGCTTAAAGCCCATGAAGACAAGGATAAAGCGGATTATTACAGAGACTTGAAGGCCCAAGGCTCAAAGGTAGATTAAGGCCTGTAGTTATAAACCGCCATGTAATTCATGACTTGTATTATAAGGTATGACGAAGTAGAGACCGGGTCGGTATGTGTACAAACCGGCGTCGGGACTCTGTAAGCCGGCGGGCGTCGCCTGTGTATATAAAGGCACGACCCGGCGGCGGTTCAAGAGAGACAGATAACAACTCGAGACTCAGGCGAAGCATATTTGCTCCCTGATCATCGAGACCCCAGCAATTCCATCACAACTAGATGTAGGCTTTTACCTTCATCGTAAGGGGCCGAACTAGTATAAAACTCTCGTGTCCCTTGTCCGTTTTAACCCCTTTAAGCTAACCCGTTGCGATGGCTCCACGACTAAGTCCTTTCACTAGGACATCTGCCGTGACAATTCCATGACACCTACCGTCATTTCACACAGCTACTCACACACCTCCTGATGACACTGCGCAGTGAGCACGCCTCCATCAATTCACACACCTGCACACACACGCCTCTCGGTCTTCCTGCGCGACGGACTGCTCGCATGCGTCCCGTCAACTCACGCCTGCTCGCATGGCACACGGGTCGCGTGTCGGCACGTATATTTTTTTATTTGGATGATTAATGCTGCCGCTTTATTGCCTAAACGAAGCATGGCACGTAACCATTGTTGGTCTAACGGTCATGGTTCGAATAAATAATCCATTTCGGATATTGGTTCCCAATTATTAATAATCTCCTATTTGTAAGAAGATAAAGATTACATCAAAATTGGTCTCAAATTTGACAGAAAAAAGTACAATGCCACTTTGTATTGGTGTCCATATGACAACACGATAAGATTCATGAATTTCAAATAAGTTTTGGATGTACTAGAATTTAAAAATCAAGATTCTCAATGTTTGAAATTACTTGCACGGGGAGTAAACATGCACCCAGTGAGACACATGTGTTTTTGCAATCCATTTAGGTGCACTGTCATGTGTGCATGTAGCTCAAATTTGATTTTTGCACATTATACCCCTAGAAAATCAATCAATGTACTAAAATGTCTTAATGATCTTTGTTTTTTTATTTAAAATGTCCCTCCTTTGGTAACATATGTTCAACGCGGGATAATTTGACATGCATCGTAGTTGCGGTGGATTCGCGGTGTGTGTGTGTGGGTGTGTGCGTCTGGGGGTGGCGGGTGGCTCGTAGTACACTACGAGTCGTGAGCCACCGTGTGGGTTGGCCGTTTTGTGAGGTAGGTGCCACATCAGAGTCATGAATTCATTTTTTAAAACATTACACAACCCTTTCATACATACATGTTTTGGCCACATGCAGTCGATGGTTGTCCTACACGACACTTGATACTCATGTGTGACGCTTTCTGTGGGCCTGCGAGGTTGTCGTCCAACACTTTGACGAACAACTGGCAGTGAGGTTAATTTGACCAGCAAGTTCGAATATTTTTTATTTGTGTTATGGTGGGAGTATATATTTTGTACGCGTCGAAGAGGTGGGAGGGGACTAGCATATATACTATACGTACACGTCCGTGAACAAGTACACCTCACTCAGTGTCGGGAATTTTCGGTTTCCGAGGCACGTGCCACATCAAAGTTGTGAAATTGGCTATTCAAACATCACACAACACCTCTTTGGGCCACATGCATGCAGGCGGTGGTTATCCTAGGACACTCACGTGTGACGCTTCCATCGGTGGGCCCACAAGGCCATCATCGATGCATGCATCACTTTGACCTACATCGGGAGAGGTTAATTAATTTCACCATCAAGGAGGATTCTTTTTGGGTTGTATTACGGTAGGAGCATATAGTATGCGTCGAACAGGGGGAAGGGGACCATCATATGTAGTACGCTTCATGAACCTCGCTCTATGTGGGGACTTTACGGTTTTCGAGGCATGTGCCACATCAAAGTTGTGCATTTTGGGTATTCAACATATGTTTGGCCCACATGCAAAGCCATGGTGGTTGTCCTCTCGCACCCACTTAAGCGGTTATCAGCGATATCAATGTTTTCCATCTATGGGCCTGCTTAGTCCATCACTACTTTGCCTGACAACGAGAGAGGTTAATTTGACTTAGGAGGGGATTTTTTTTGTTTGTAATACGGTATATATATATAGGTCATGCTTTGGGATGACATGATACAGTTTGAGCACACACATGCATGTGTACGCATGAATCCCTCCCATCGAGTCGAAGTGGCTAGTACCACGACACGTGATGAACCGATCTCGCTCTGTGTGGGGACTGTATGATTTTCGACGCACGCGCCACATCAATGTTGTGAAATGGTATTCAAACACACATGCATGCATCACCTCCATACATATGCATGTAGTGGTTGTCTTCGAACGATACACTCCCTCGCGTGGTTATCAGTGACAAGCCTATATATTCGTGGGCCCGCGTGGACATCCATGATCACCTTGACCGACAACAAAATAGGTTACCATGGAGGATTCTTCCTTTGGTTCGTGCTATTGTAGTATAGGTCATGGTGAGATTCAGACCTAATTAAGTTTGAGCACATACCATGCACGCATGCATGCATGAATCCCCGTCATTGGCTTGAAGTGTGGTGTGACATACATATGCATCGTCAACCTAACCCTCACTACATGTGGGGATTTCTGGTTTGAAAGCACGGTGCCACATCAAAGTTGTTCCATTGTGTATTCAAAACACACCTCTCCATACATATGTTTGGGCCACACGCAGGCAGTGGTTGTCTTTGGGGACTAGCTACTTGCGTGATTATTGGCGAGCTAGCCCATCTCCTGGGTCGCATGGACGGCCATCACTTTGACCAACAACAAGAGAGAGGTTGTATGACCAAGGTGGATTCTTCTTGGTCCATTTTATGATCCATCTTGGTGAGATGCCTCTCTGGCCCGCCGACTGAAAGTGGGTGTCTGTGTGGGGGGACTGCCACTTCACACTTTGCTAGGTGAACCTCGATGGGGGGCATGCATTCATAGCTTATATTCCCTTCGTACCGACACGAGGGGGGCAAGCAATACCGTGCGCTTTGCGAGATAGGTTCCACATCGAAGTTGCATTTGGTATTTGAACATCAAACCACCCTTTTCATACATATATTTGGTCCACATGCAAGTGTATTCGTGTTCTGACCCTCTCACGCGACATTTTTCGCCAAATTTATGATCATTAGACAAGTCGGATGACGCAACAGATACGGTTCACTCACACTAACCGTGTGCCACGCCGGTGCCCCTGTCACGCACATCCACACAGTACATTGGGCTCCACGAGGCTTCCCCTCTCAAAACTATCTACCCGCCTGCAGCTTTTTTCTGTTTGATAACGGTTATTATGTTTCAACCGTGTGTGATGTTTCTTGTTCCCAATCCCGCCTGCATCCCTCGAAAAAATATGCCCCGCCTCGAGGGTTTTTCTATTTCATAACACACGGTTGTTGTCTCCAGACCGTGTGTGATGCACCATGATCCAAATTTTCAATAGCCCCGGCATTTCACTCCCGCATAGTAAAATTTTCAGTAGCCACGTCATTTCCTCAAACACACCCCGCCCCCCTCCACACACACACACACACACACACACACACACCAAAACCTTATCAGGCGCGCGTGCGCACACACACATACACACCCTCCCTCGCTCGAAACCCTAGCAAGGTCGCCGCCGCAAGGCCTCCATTGTCAACATCTGCCGGTTTGCCCATGCAGCTTACCCACCGATCTCCATACGCAGGCCGCCCTGAGTTTCTTAGATGACGGCTGCCAAACACCCCCTTTCCCACAGATCCCCATCACCCACTCTAGAGCGTCGCAGCCTAAGCCCGGCTACGCTTCCCGTGGAGCTAAGGAGCAACTGGCCCAAAAGAGGTGTATCGCGGTCTCTTCCCCCGACGTCACCGAGGAAGTTGGCGACCATTACTGGCCGCAGGCACTCAATCAACGGGCTAGAGTATGCGGGTATGTCACGGACGCCGGCTATGACATCGAGGTCGTCGACAGCGACGGCCTGAGGCGGGCTATGTCATAGGTTAGGTGGCCCACCCCCAACCCCTCGGGTTCAACCGCCGTTGATCTCATCCATGGCCCCGCCGCTTGATACGTCTCCATCATATCTATATTTTTTTGTTCCATGCCAATATTCTACAACTTTTACATACTTTTGGCAACTTTTTATACTATTTTTGGGACTAACATATTGATCCAGTGCCCAGTACCAGTTCCTATTTGTTGCATGTTTTTTGTTTCGCAGAAAATCCATATCAAACGGAGTCCAAACAAGATAAAAACTTACGGAGATTTTTTTGGAATATATGTGAATTTTGGGAAAAAGAATCAACGCGAGACGATGCCCGAGGGGGGCACAAGGCAGGGGGCGCCCCCCAGGGGGTAGGGCATGCCCTGGGCCCTTTTGGTCACCCCGTAAGGCGGTTTGTGCCCTTCTTATGGCGCAAGAAAGCTAACATCTAGATAAAAATTGTGTTAAAATTTCAGCCCAATCGGAGTTACGGATCTCCGGGAATTTAAGAAACGGTGAAAGGCCAGAATCTGGGAATGCAGAAACAAAAGGAAACAGAGAGAGAGATCCAATCTCGGAGGGGCTCTCGCCCCTCCACCGCCTTGGAGGCCATGGACCAGAGGGGAAACCCTTCTCCCATCTAGGGGCAAGGTCAAGGAAGAAGAAGAAGACGGGTCTCACTCCCCCTCTCTCCCGGTGGCACCGGAACGCCGTCGGGGCCATCATCGGGACGTCGATCTACACCAACAACTTCCCTACCATCATCACCAACTCTCTCCCCCTCTATGCAGCGGTGTAACACCCCTTCTCCCCGCTGTAATCTCTACTTGAACGCGGTGCTCAACGCTATATATATTTCCCAATGATGTATGGCTATCCTATGATGTTTGAGTAGACCCGTTTTGTCCTATGGGTTGATTGATGATCGTGATTGGTTTGAGTTGCATGTTTCATTATTGGTGCTGTCCTATGGTGCTCTCCATGTCGCGCAAGCGTGAGGGATCCCCGCTGTAGGGTTTGCAATATGCTCATGATTCTCTTATGGTGGGTTGCTAGAGTGACAGAAGCTTAAACCCGAGTAAGTAGGTCGTTTGCGCATGGGAGTAAAGAGGACTTGATACCTTATAATGCTATGGTTGGGTTTTACCTTAATGATCTTTAGTAGTTGCAGATGCTTGCTAGAGTTCCAATCATAAGTGCATATGATCCAAGTAGAGAAAGTATGTTAGCTTATGCCTCTCCCTCATATAAAATTGCAATAATGATTACCGGTCTAGTTATCGATTGCCTAGGGACAAATAACTTTCTTGCGTGACAAAAAGCTCTCTACTAAAACTAACTTAGCTATGTCTTTATCTAAACAGCCCTAGTTTTTATTTATGTGCTCTTTATTATCTTGCAAACCTATCCTATCACACCTACAAAGTACTTCTAGTTTCATACTTGTTCTAGGTAAAGTGAACGTTAAGCGTGCGTAGAGTTGTACCGGTGGTTGATAGAACTTGAGGGAATATTTGTTCTACCTTTAGCTCCTCATTGGGTTCGACACTCTTACTTATCGAGAAAGGCTACAATTGATCCCCTATACTTGTGGGTTACCAAGACCTTTTTCTGACGCCGTTGCCGGGGAGCAATAGCGTGGGGTGAATATTCTCATGTGTGCTTGTTTGCTTTATCACTAAGTAGATTTTATTTGCTGTTCTAAGTCATTCTCCATCTTTAGTTATGGATATGGAACACGAAATACCAAAAAATTAGGTGTACCTGCTACTCACGGAGATGGGGACCTCCTAAAACCCTCGATGCTCATTATGTGAAAGATATTATGCACTACTTTAATAATCCTGAGAAAACCCCATTCAATTATATAATGGGAGACACATTGGATCAACGTGAATACTTTAGGGATTATCGCTTGACTCAAAAAGGGAAACTGTTATGGGATCAAATTCATATGTTGCATTGGTATGCTCGGAATTTATGCTTGAGATATGATTATACTTGTTGCTCTAGGATGAAGGCTCTACACCTTCCCTTTTCTTGTAGATTTAATGATAATGAAACCTTGGCTTCTTATGCTAATGGTATATATGATTACTATGATGCGGAACGAATAGTAGAATTCGTTGCTTTTAAGGGTTCTTATGAAATTGAATCTTTGTTTGAAAAGTATGAAGCTTTTGATGATGATGTTTATAGGCCTAAATTTTCTGCTATACTTAAATATTGCTATGATACTTATGAATACAATGCCATTATTGATGTGTTTATTGAGAAAGTCTCCGCTGTCCAAGAAGAGACTAATATTTTGCAGGAATCTATGGAAGAAGAAATTGCTGAAACTGTGAGCTCATTAGATGAAAAAGATGACAAGGAGAGCGAAGGACAAAATGAGGAAGAGCGGATTGATCACCCGTGCCCACCTTCTAATGAGAGTAACTCTTCAACTCATACATTGTTTAATTTCCTATCGTGCTTACCGAAGGATGATTGCTATGATAATTGCTATGATCCCTTTGATTCGTTTGAAATATCCCTTTTTGATGAACTTGATGCTTGCTATGCTTGTGGCCATGATGCCAATATGAATTATGCTTATGGAGATGAACTTGCTATAGTTCCTTATGTTCAGAATGAAATTTTTGTTATTGCACCCACGCACGATAGTCCTATTATCTTTTTGAATTCTTCCAACTACACTATATCGGAGAAGTTTGCGCTTATTAAGGATTATATTGATGGGTTGCCTTTTACCATTACACATGATGATTTTGATGAATATAACATGCATGTGCTTGCTGCTCCTACTTGCAGTTATTAAGAGAGAGGAACTACGTCTCCGCCTCTCTTTGTTTCCAATACGATAAAATTGCAAGAAGTTGTTTATGCTATGTATCGGCCTTTACTATGTGTGCATGAATTGTTCTTTTATGATATGCCGATGCATAGGAAGAGAGCTAGACTTCGATGTTACATGATATATGTTGCTTTGTGCTCACTACTAAATTACAAATAATTGTAATTTAAAATTGGCTTTGATATACCTTGGGATCCGGGTGGATGCATTACTTGAGCACTATATGCCTAACTTAATGGCTTTAAAGAAAGTGTTGCCAGGGAGACAACCCGGAAGTTTTAGAGAGTCATTCATTTCTGTTGTGTGCTTTTATAAAGTTTAAAAAAAGTGGGGAACCTAAAATTTTCAAAAAGAGAAGTGAAAGTAAGAAAGACGAGCACCGTTGAAATGGGGGGCTCCTTGAACTTTATTCATCGCCATGGAAACTTTGTGAATCTCGATTACAGAAACTTTTCAACAAAAATAATTATCCCCTTGTACAAATCCATTATATTATAAAAATATGTGCCAATATTTGCCTTTAGGATGATTAGATTGCTTGTTTGGTATGTGCAGTGGAAAAACAGAAACTTTGGCTGTAGCGTGTGAACTTGAAAATTTTACTGGAATGTCAAAAGCTTCTGAAACTTTTTGCACAGTACTTATATACAAATTGTTTATTTTGTCCTAATTTTTCAGAACTTTTGGAGTTACAGAAGTATGGTTGATGTTCAGATTACTACAGACTGTCCTGTTTAAGACAGATTCTGTTTTTGATGCATTATTTTGCTAGTTTTGAGGAAACTATCGATTTTATCGGTGGTATAAGCCATGGAGAAGTCAATATACAATAGCTATAGTGCAAAAACAAAATATGAATGAGTTTGCAATAGTACTTAAAGTGGTGACTTGTTTTATTATACTAATGGATCTCACTAGGATTTTGTTAAGTTTTGTGTGATTGAAGTTTTCAAGTTTTGGGTGAGATCACGATGGATGAAGGAATAAGGAGTGGCAAGGGCCTAAGCTTGGGGATGCCCGAGGCACCCCAAGACAATATTCAAGGACTCCCAAGCAACTTAGCTTGGGGATGCCCCGGAAGGCATCCCCTCTTTCTTCTAACGATCATCGGTAATTTTACTTGGAGCTACATTTTTATTCGTCACATGATATGCGTAAATCTTGGAGCATCGTGTGATTTTTATTTTTATTTTAATAATGCACCATGCTGGTATGAGATACTCCTTGGTTGATTTATAGAATGCTCTTTGCACTTCACTTATATCTTTTGAGTATGGCTTTATAGAATGCTTCATGTGCTTCGCTTATATAATTTGAAGTTTGGATTGCCTGTTTCTCTACGCATAGAAAACCGTCATTTGTAGAATGCTCTTTTGCTTCACTTATATTTGTTAGAGTGTGGGCATATCTTTTGTAGAAAGAATTAAACTCTAATGCTTCACTTATATCTATTTAGAGAGTTGACAGGAATTGGTCATTCACATGGTTAGTCATTAAATCTTACATAAAACTTGTAGATCACTGAATATGATATGTTTGATTCCTTGCAATAGTTTTGCGATATAAAGATGGTGATATTAGAGTCATGCTAGTGAGTAATTGTGGATGGTAGAAATACTTGTGTTAAAGTTTGTTATTCTCAGCATGCATGTATGGTGAACCATTATGTAACAAAGTCGGAGCATGATTTGTTTTTGATTGTCTTCCTTACGAGTGGCGGTCGGGGAAAAGCGATGGTCTTTTCCTACCAATCTATCCCCCTAGGAGCATGCGTGTAGTACTTTGTTTCGATACCTAATAGATTTTTGGAATAAGTATGTGAGTTCTATATGAATGTTGAGTCCATGGATTATGCGCACTCTCACCCTTCCATCATTGCTAGCCTCTTCAGTACCGTGCATTTCCCTTTCTCACCTCGAGAGTTGGTGCAAACTTCGCCGGTGCATCCAAACCCCGTGATATGATACGCTCTATCACACATAAGCCTCCTTATATCTTCCTCAAAACAGCCACCATACCTACCTATGATGGCATTTTGATGTCTACTACAAAACCTTCTTGTAGATGTTGTTGGGCCTCCAAGTGCAGAGGTTTGTAGGACAGTAGCAAATTTCCCTCAAGTGGATGACCTAAGGTTTATCAATCTGTGGGAGGCGTAGGATGAAGATGGTCTCTCTCAAACAACCCTACAACCAAATAACAAAGAATCTCTTGTGTCCCCAACACACCCAATACAATGGTAAATTGTATACGTGCACTAGTTCGGCGAAGAGATGGTGATACAAGTGCAATATGGATGGTAGATATAGGTTTTTGTAATCTGAAAATATAAAAACAGCAAGGTAACAAATGATAAAAGTGAGCGTAAATGGTATTGCAATGCTAGGAAACAAGGCCTAGGGTTCATACTTTCACTAGTGGAAGTTCTCTCAACAATAATAACATAATTGGATCATATAACTATCCCTCAACATGCAACAAAGAGTCACTCCAAAGTCACTAATAGCGGGGAACAAACGAAGAGATTATGGTAGGGTACGAAACCACCTCAAAGTTATCCTTTCTGATCGATCTATCATAGAGTTCATACTAGAATAACACCTTAAGATACAAATCAACCAAAACCCTAATGTCACCTAGATACTCCAATGTCACCTCAAGTATCCACGGGTATGATTATACGATATGCATCACACAATTTCAGATTCATCTATTCAAACCAACACAAAGTACTGCAAAGAGTGCCCCAAAGTTTCTAACGGAGAGTCAAGACGAAAACGTGTGCCAACCCTATGCATAGATTCCCAATGTTATGGAACCCGCAAGTTGATCACCAAAACATACATCAAGTAGATCACGTGATATCCCATTGTCACCACAGATAAGCACATGCAAGACATACATCAAGTGTTCTCAAATCCTTAAAGACTCAATCCGATAAGATAACTTCAAAGGGAAAACTCAATCCATTACAACAGAGTAGAGGGGGAGAAACATCATAAGATCCAACTATAATAGCAAAGCTCGCGATACATCAAGATTGTGCCGAATCAAGAACACGAGAGAGAGAGAGAGAGAGAGATCAAACACATAGCTACTGGTACATACGCTCAGCCCCGAGGGTGAACTACTCCCTTCTCGTCATGGAGAGCGCCGGGATGATGAAGATGGCCACCGGTGAGGGATCCCCCTCCGGCAGGGTGCCAAAACAGGGTCCCGATTGGTTTTTGGTGGCTACAGAGGTTTGCGGCGGCGGAACTCCCGATCTAGGTTATTTTCAGGAGGTTTCTGTATTTATATGAATTTTTGGCATAGGTCTCACGTCAAGAAGGTGCCCGAGTCGTCCATGAGGTAGGACCACGCGCCCGGGGGGGGGGGGGGGTGGGCGCGCCCCTGTCGGTGTCAAAACCGGCGGATCTCGGGTAGGGGGTCCCGAACTGTGCGTCTAAGGCGGATGGTAACAGGAGGCGGGGGACACGATGTTTACCCAGGTTCGGGCCCTCTCGATGGAGGTAATACTCTACTTCCTGCTTGATTGACCTTGATGACATGAGTATTACAAGAGTTGATCTACCACGAGATCGTAGAGGCTAAACCCTAGAGGCTAGCCTATGGTATGATTGTTGTTGTCCTACGGACTAAACCCTCCGGTTTATATAGACACCGGAGGGGGCTAGGGTTACACAGAGTCGGTTACAAGGGAGGAGATCTACACATCCGTATTGCCAAGCTTGCCTTCCATGCCAAGGAAAGTCCCATCCGGACACAAGGCGAAGTCTTCAATCTTGTATCTTCATAATCCAACAGTCCGGCTAAAGTATATAGTCCGGCTGTCGAGGACCCCCTAATCTAGGACTCCCTCAGTAGCCCCTGAACCAGGCTTCAATGACAATGAGTCCGGCGCGCAGATTGTCTTCGGCATTGCAAGGCGGGTTCTTCCTCCGAATACTCCATAGAACATTTTGAACACAAGGATAGTGTCCGGCTCTGCAAAACAAATTCCACATACCACCGTAGAGAGAATAATATTTCCACAAATCTAATATGCTGACAACTTTTCATAACGTGACATCACACCAGGGCCCGGTCATTATTCGAACCGTTTTTCTCAACCAGCTACTGCACATATTGCGAGGCGGTTTCCTTGGCACGTTTTGTCAAAGCAGAGATCGTGTCCCCTTATCACGGGATTCTCATCAATACGGGGGTGGGTAACCCAACCGCGCCATCAATCATGGCGCTTGGGGAATAAGCAAGTTTTACCAGGCAGGTGGGGAGGCGCAGAATCCCTGCTGCCTTTATAAGGGGATAAGGACTCCCTTTCGCACCCACGCTTTCTCCTTCCCGATCCATTCCCCTCCGCTCAAGCTCCAGCGCCCAAGCATTCATCTTCTATGCCCACAAAGGCCTTCCAAAAATGTCCGGATCCGGAGTAGGAGGCAATTGGATGGCCTCTACCGTCCGGGAGAAGGATATCAAAAAGCTTCGGGAGGCCGGGTATCTGGCCAAGAAAATCAGCCATCGTCTCCCAACAGCGGGACATATCATCCCTACCCTAGAACCCCACGAGAGGGTTGTATTCCTCCCTCACTTTGTCTGCGGGCTGGGGTTTCCCCTCCACCCGTTCGTTCGTGGCATCATGTTTTATTATGGGATCGATCTGCACGATCTGTCCCCTAATTCCTTCCTCAACATCTCGACATTCATTGTCGTGTGCGAGGCTTTTCTCCGCATCTCGCCACATTTTGGCTTATGGCTGAAGATTTTTAATGTGAAGCCCAAAGTAGTGGGCGGTGAACACGCTGAATGCGGGGGCGCTATGGTGAGCAAGATGCCCAACGTTACATGGCCAACATGCACCTTTAACTATTCCGTCAAGGAGTGGCAACAACAGTGGTTTTACATCACCAAGCCGCGCGGCACAGAATGGGCCGCTGCTCCCGAGTTTCGAACCGGTGCCCCCTGCGGCTCACATCCTGGGTCAAGAAGAGCCTGAACTGGTCCTCGTCCGACGAATTGTCGATGCTCCAGATGCATGTTAGAGATATGGGAGACAAGAACATTGAACTTGTCAATGTGGTCCAGGTGATGTTAGTTCGCCGGATCCTACCTTGTCAATACCAGACTTGCAATCTATGGGAATTCGATCTGGCCAAGCACCAAACCTTGCGGGAGCTTTTCGGCTCCTCGCACAAGGACATCTGGAAGGTGCTTTTCAAGTCCAGCATGTCATGGCCGGACTCCGCCGAAGACCGTGGGTACCAACTGTCCCGCCCTGCAAGTTCGGTGAGTAATCGTACTTTTTGCCCGCATAACCCAAGGGAAGCGCTTAATGTGCTTTCCATGATTCTCCTAGGGCTGGACGAAGAAGGCGGAGCGGATCCATTGTCCGGCCCCGCTGCCCGAAGAACCGGCCGTCCCTCTTCTGACGAAGATGCTGGTCCCGGCGCCTTACAAGGTGCCGAAGAAGATGACCGAGAAGGAGGTCAAAAAGACCCGGGGTGGCCTTCGTCGCCGCGGCACTTCGGACACAATATCCGAAGGCTCTGATGCCCGTTCCGCCTCCGAAGAGGACGAGGAGGAGGAGGAAGATGAATCCCCTGCGGGGGAAAGAAAGAAAAGGACGGCCTCCACACACTTGGAGGCCGAGTCGCCCAAAAGGGGAAAAGCTCCTCTTCCGGAGGAGTCCGCTGCCGCCACCGACAGTGGCTCGGCGTGGGACCTCAGGGTCCAGCCCTTGGTGAACCCGTGAGTATATATAGTCCGAACATGCTTATGCGTCCAGACTCATCATGGCGTAATTTTTTAACCTGAGCCATATGTTTTTGTAGTCCGGCGAGGTCCCGTACCAAACAATCCTCATCAGAGGATTTGCTGAGCTTGGATGCTATGGAAAGCGGGACACCCCCGAAGGCCCCTTCCTCCAAACAGGTGAATACCACTGAGGCTTCGTCCCAGAGGGACCCCGACCCAGGAGGAGAGGGAAAGACCGTGAAGGCGGCGCCTGGAGGTCAAACTTCAGGGGCCGAACACATGGGGGAGCTGATGGCGGGGGTCATCTTGAATTCGGCTCCTAGCCAGATGCCGTTCCGGAGACCAATACGGCTCCAGAATCAAGTAGCCAGCCTCTCTCAGCTGGAGGAGGTATACCGGCGACCTCTGTCCAACCAGAGGCGTCGGATGCTTTGTTGGTGGCGCTGAAGGGCGCCTCCATCGTCGATGAACACCGTGCCCTTATGGGTGCGGTGATTGAGAAGATTCAGTGTGCTGAGAGTGGACTAAATGGAGCTTGTATCAGCCTTATAAAAGGTTTTGAGGTATGTTTTTTGAAGAGTGTCATAGTATGGATAGTAGCCCCTGATACACTGTTCGGTGAAAGAAGAAACCGGACAGAGGATCAAATTTATGTTCGCAGGAAGACTCATTGAATGACATCTATTGCTCTTCTGTTATAAGCAGGCGTCTGTAGTGGCTGCTGCCTCCCATACTGCAGAAATCTCCGGACTAAATCAAAGTCTGGAGCGGGCCAAAGAAGAACTTGGCCAGTTGAAAATGCAGTTGGGAGATAAACAGGGTATGCACAAGTCTTGTTCGCGTTTAGTGTGATCAAATTTTCAGTATTATAGAATATGTTCCCTGATTTTCTCTAGGGATGGTGAACGAAGTCGAGGCTCTTAAGAAGGTTGTGGCCAAGGCCGAGGAAAAGGCAGCCGCAGAGCAGGCCCTCCGTGAGAAGTACGAGGCTGGGGTAATTAAAGCTGAGCAGGAGCTGCAACAGGCTGTGAAGAAATGCGAGACCTTGGAGCAGAGTTTAACGGATAAAGAATCCGAACTCACCAAGACGCATCAGGCCGCGAGCGATGCCCGGGGGGAAACCCAAAGCGCCCTGCAAGGGATCCAGGAGGCGAGGAAGATCGCAGCGGGTAAGGCTTTCTCCTTGTAAAGCAAGTTTTTGAGGAGAAGATTATGTTTCTAATTTTGAATTCGGATTTCTCCAGGGGTGTTTGCGGAGCTGCCCCGCAGCATAGCGGATGCCGCCCAATTCTACCAGGCCGAAGAAAGGAACACTGCGGATAAGCTCTTCTGGTCGCAGTATTTGGCACCGAATTATCCAGTGCCTTTTGCTGATCAACTGAAACAGCTGATCGAACTGCATAAGGCGGCGGAACTAGCCATGAAGGATTTGATTATCCGGCTATGGCCCGCCGAGCCGATTCCAAGCAGCTACTTCGGGCTCGTGAGGCGGCTTGTAAGCACTTGCCCCCGACTTGATGTCATCAAGCGGTCAGTCTGCATAGAGGGTGCGCGAATGGCCTTCGCCCGTGCAAAGGTGCATTGGGGAAGATGGATGCTGAGGAGCTGATGACCGAAGGGCCGCCAGAGGGGAAGGAGCACCGCAAGCCCGAATTATATTATGAAAATGTCCTTAAAGGATCCTACCTTGCAGCGGAGCTATGTACCAAGGACATTATATTTCCATGAATGTGAGTCATGTCATCCTTTTAAATGTCGAAACAGGGTCATTTATACTATTTATTTCCTGTTATATAAAAGTTTACCCTCTTGTGCGGCCGTTTTATATGTTAAACCTGAGAGTTGGCCAGTCGTCGGCTTCTGCCCCCACGTAAGAAGTATGGGGGTGTTCGGGATAAACCTGAGCACTCTTTATCCCAGTTTTGGGTCCTTCGAAGGAGGTGCTCAGCACAACGAACCAGGCAATCGAACTATAGGGCTTTATCACTCTCACTTAGCCATAGGAGCTTTAGTAAGGTAGGCGCAGCCCCTGGTGTTCGGAATACCGTACTAGGGGCTCTATAAGCACCTGATCGGAGAAAAAACCGATCCATCACACGCTGCATTGGTTATGGCATTATGCGGGAGAAATCCTTAAAGATTTTATAACCTCTCGAACAGCTGACCAGCTCTCACCGTATCATGACAGTTAGTTTTTGGCTTTCTCTACTGAGGTGCTCGTCCGGAAGAACCGGGACACAATCGCAGTAGTTCTCCCAGTGCTACCTTAGCCGATATAGCGGAACGTAAGGTACCAAAACATGGGAGCCGGGCAAACCCAACTATTGACCCAAGACATGATTCGGAGCTGATGCATATAATGCTATAAGTTCGGGGTGCCGAACTTCCACGAAGGTGTTCGGACTTCATTACCGTACTGTGGGAAAAACGAAGCCCCTGGCACGTTTAAAGGTATATCGTGGTGTACGGATGCCACTCGACAAAAGAGTTTTAACAAGAAATGACAGTAGAAAAGCGTCATACAAATCCACATATTTTATTTGAATAGTACATAGATGCGTATAAGACAGGTAATAATGGAAAAGAAATATGACTGTGGCACCTGCTGAGACCAGGGAAGACGAAGCTGCGTGCGGATCTCGAGTATAGTCGGGTGGTCATCGTGGGGAACATCTAAGGATTCCTTTGCGTGTTTGGGCTGCCTCCATATTGCCCGTCCTGGTCGACGCAAAGGTGTGCCTTCAAATGAAATGTAAGAAATGTTTGTGTGCCGGAGAGCGGTTGAGCCGCTGTATGCGGCATATCTTGGCCTTCGCCGGAGTGTTTAATTGAGCTCTGGACGAGCCGGGCTATGCTGCCGCGAAGTAGTTCGGAGTCCTTCGGCGGTGTCTGGGAGCCTGGCCGTCGACTCGAGGTTCGGCTGCAAGGTGCTGCTCATTGCTTCTGCTGTGAAGGCAGCGGTTTACTTGTTGCTGCCGGAGGAAAGGTCGGCCTTGCTCTTAACCGTGATGACGCCGCACGGACTGGGCGTCTTGAGCTTACGGTAGGCGTAGTGTGGTACCGCGTTAAATCGAGCGAACGTGGCTCGTCCGAGCAGTGCCTGATAATCACTGCGGAAGGGGACGATTTCGAAGGTTAACTCTTTGGTGCGGTAATTGTCTGGTGATCCGAAGACTACCTCAAGGGCAATGGAGCCTGTACAACTGGCTTCCACACCTGGTATAATGCCTTTGAAAGTGGCTGCAGTGGGTTTGATCATCGAATGATCGGTGCCCATCTTGCGCACTGTGTCCTGATAAAGCAGGTTTAGGCTGCTTCTTCCGTCCATAAAGACTCGTGTTAGGCAGAACCTGTTAATTATTGGGTCAAGGACTAGTGCGGCTGGATTGCCCTGATTGGCTTTGACCGGACGATCTGTGTGGTTGAAGGTGACCGGCCCTAGTTTATATTGTGGGACGGTTGGTTCCGTTAAGTCGGCATCCCTAGGGGTGCGTGTCGGGTCCGGTCTGGGAATTTGGGTGGTGTTTACCACGTTCACCGTTTGAATTTGTGGGGGAAATTTCTTTTGCCCTCCTGTGTTCGGTGATCTGGGCTCTCCGTCGCCATCATCGCTTTGAGACCCCCCCTTTATTGTTTTTGGCGCCTGCCCTGCCGGCTTGTTTGAAGACCCAACATTCTCTATTAGTATGGGTGGCTGGCGTCCCTGGGGTGCCATGAATTTGGCATTGACGATCGAGTATGCGGTCCAGACTGCGTGGACCCGAATTATTATTTTCGAGGGGCCCTTTATGTTGACCGGACTTTGAGCCACTAAACCCGGCATTAACTGTCGTATCTTTGGCATTTTCACCATGCTTGCGGCGCTTGTGTTTGTCGCGTCGCGGTTTGCCTTTGCTATCCCTGGCCTCTGATGAGCCACGTTTGCTTGATGTGTTGTTACTACGAGCCAACCAGCTATCTTCGCCCGCACAAAAGCGGGTCATAAGTGTTGTGAGGGCTGCCATGGATTTTGGCTTCTCTTGACCGAGGTGCCGGGCGAGCCACTCATCACGGATGTTATGCTTAAATGCTGCTAAGGCCTCTGCATCCGGACATTCAACAATTTAGTTCTTCTTAGTTAGGAACCGGGTCCAGAATTTCCTGGCCGATTCCCCTGGCTACTGAGTTATATGACTTAAATCGTCAGCATCCAGCGGTCGCACATAAGTGCCCTGGAAATTGTCCAGGAATGCGTCTGCCAGGCTCTCCCAACTTCCGATGGAGTTTGCCGGCAAGCTATTCAGCCAATGCCGAGCCGGCCCTTTGAGTTTTAGCGGGAGGTACTTGATGGCGTGTAGATCGTCTCCGCGGGCCATGTGAATGTGGAGGAAGAAATCTTCTATCCATACCACGGGGTCTGTAGTACCATCATATGATTCAATGTTCACGGGTTTAAACCCTTCTGGGAATTCATGATCCATTACTTCATCCGTGAAGCATAGGGGGTGTGCGGCGCCTCTGTGCCGGGCTATGTCACAACGCAGTTCATACGAGTCTTGTCTGCTGTATTCGGCACGACCAGACTTGCTTTTAGTGTATCCGGCGTGACGATCACCGTCACGCGTTAGGGCGCGACCCCGTGATCCGTAGATCGATCTTTCATGTTTTGCTTTGTTTTCCAATACGTCTCGCAGGTCCCGCGTGTTGCCCCGGGCCTTGGTATTCTTGTCTGAATGTCGGCGGGGTGCGGGCTGGACTTCGGGCTGATATGCCTCTCTGTCTCAACTACGAGGTGGCCGATCAGCCGCATCATACGCTGGTGATGTAGGTTTTAATGCTTCCTCCTCGAGTTGGGGTAGCAACCTGCGCTTTGGGTAACTCTTGGTTGGGCGCTCGAGTTTGTATTCCTCGGCTGCCAGGACTTCAGTCCATGTATCTGCTAGCAGATCTTGATCAGCTCGAAGCTGTTGTTGCTTTTTCTTCAGGCTGTTTGCTGTGGCTACAAGCCGGCGCTTGAAGCGCTCCTGCTCGACGGGATCCTCAGGCACGATAAATTCTTCGTCGCTGAGGCTCACCTCGTCTTCGGAGAGAGGCATGTAATTGTCATCCTCTGATTCTCCGTCTGCTGCCTGTCCCGGAGGACTAGCTTGTTCGCCCTCCCGCTCGAATTCTGGCTGGAGGGGATTATCGTCGTCTTTGGCACTATCCGGAGCATTATTGTCTCTCATGCCTGTATCGCTGCTTTTGCTATGGCGGGACTTAGAGCGGCGCCGCTGACGCCGGTACTTGGATTGCTTCTTGGAGGGGTTATCCTCCGCTGTCTTATCGCCATCGCCTTCTTTGGGGGTGTCCACCATGTATATGTCATATGATGAGGTGGCAGTCCAGCGCCCTGTGGGCGGTGGTTCTTGTTCGTCTCCTGCATCGTCGTCCATACCGTCGATGTCTTCGGAGCCAAAGTCGAGCATGTCGGTTAAATCGTCGACAGTGGCTACTAAGTGGGTGGTGGGTGGGGAGCGAATTTCTTCATCGTCCGCATCCCCATCTAGCCGAACATAGTTCGGCCAAGGGTCTCCTGACAGGGAGAGAGACCTCAACGAGTTTGGCACGTCGCCAAAGGGCGAGTGCTGAAAGATATCCGCGGAGGTAAACTCCATGATCGGTGCCCAATCGGATTCGATAGGCACAGATGCAGGCGGCTCGGAGCCCATGGTCGGGGACGAATCCAATGGTTCGGCAACACGGGTTTCGTAGGAGGTGAAGTCAGTATAAGGCTCTATCGCCACTGAGTGTGCGGCCTCCGTGGCGGGGTCCATCCACCCGTCCTCAGATGGCGCGATTTGTTCCGGATTGAGGGCCGGAGCAGTTGCAGGTGTGATCTCCCGAACACTGTCCGACGGCAGAGTTAAGTCATGCTCGTCGTGATTGTGCGGCGCACCTGACATGGGCTCAATTTCGTCAAAGATCAAGTCTCTGCAGATGTCAGCAGTATAGTTCAAGTTTCCAAACCTGACCTGACGGCCAGGGGAGTAGCTTTCGATCTGCTCCAGATGGCCAAGCGAGTTGGCCCGCAGTGCAAAGCCGCCGAACGCAAAGATCTGTCCAGGGAGGAAACCTCACCCTGGATCGCATCGTTGCCGATGATCGAAGGGGCCATCAAACCTTATGGTGACGGCATAGTAGAACTCTCAATGAAAGCACCAATGTCGGTGTCAAAACCGGCGGATCTCAGGTAGGGGGTCCCGAACTGTGCTTCTAAGGCGGATGGTAACAGGAGGCGGGGGACATGATGTTTACCCAGGTTCGGGCCCTCTCGATGGAGGTAATACCCTACTTCCTGCTTGATTGATCTTGATGATATGAGTATTACAAGAGTTGATCTACCACGAGATCGTAGAGGCTAAACCCTAGAGGCTAGCCTATGGTATGATTGTTGTTGTCCTATGGACTAAACCCTCCGGTTTATATAGACACCGGAGGGGGCTAGGGTTACACAGAGTCGGTTACAAGGGAGGATATCTACACATCCGTATTGCTAATCTTGCCTTCCACGCCAAGGAAAGTCCCATCCGGACACAGGACGAAGTCTTCAATCTTGTATCTTCATAATCCAACAGTCCGGCTAAAGTATATAGTCCAGCTATCCGAGGACCCCCTAATCCAGGACTCCCTCACCCCCCACCCTTGTGGACGGCCCGGGACTCTTCTGGCCCAACTCTTTTACTCCGGGGTCTTCTTTTGGTCCATAAAAAATCGTCAAAAATTGGCACGTCAATTGGACTCCGTTTGGCATTCCTCTTTTGCAAAACTCAAAAAAAGGAAAATACTGAAACTGGCACTGGGCTCTAGGTTAATAGGTTAATCCGAGAAATCATATAAAATAGCATATAAATGCATATAAAACATCCTAGATGGATAATATAATAGCATGGAACAATCAAAAATTATAGATACGTTGGAGACGTATCAGTCATCCCCAAGCTTAATTCCTGCTCGTCCTCGAGTAGGTAAATGATAAAAACAGAATTTTTGATGTGGAATGCTACCTAACATATGTATCAATGTAATCTTCTTTATTGTGGCATGAATGTTCAGATCCGAAAGATTCAATATAAAAGTTTAATATTGACATAAAAATAATAATACTTCAAGCATACTAACTAAGCAATCGTGTCTTCTCAAAATAACATGGCCAAAGAAAGTTCATCCCTACAAAATCATATAGTTCGGTCATGCTCCATTTTCGTCACACAAGAATGCTCTCATCATGCACAACCCCGATGACAAGCCAAGCAATTGTTTCATACTTTAGTAATCTCAAACTTTTTTCAACTTTCACGCAATATATGAGCGTGAGCCATGGATATAGCACTATGAGTGGAATAGAGTATGATGATGGGGGTTACGTGGAGAAGAAAAAAAAGGAGAAAGTCTCACATTGACGCAGCTAATCAATGGGCTAGGGAGATGCCCATCAATTGATGTCAATGCAAGGAGAAGGGATTTCCATGCAACGGATGCACTAGAGCTATAAATGTATGAAAGCTCAACAAAAGAAACTAAGTGGGTGTGCATCCAACTTGCTTGCTCACGAAGACCTAGGGCATTTGAGGAAGCCCATTGTTGGAATATACTGTCAGCGTTCTGGGAACGGGGGTCCCCAGACTTGCCTGCCTGCGGCCCACGTCGTGGCTAAGCTAGCAAGCCCGTACGACCCATCTTCATCGACAAGGCATCTAAGACCCTCGCGAGGGGCCAAGCCTCGTGAGGCGGACGACACAAGACCTCCTCAGGAGCGGCCTCGTCAGGCAGGCTCACGAGGGGCGGAGAGATCAAGGCAAGGCAAACCTCGCGAGGTCCTCATGACGTGAGCCATGACGATCGAGACCAGGCGGGCGCCAGGCGGGCGCCAGCGCGTGCAGCGTCCTCGTTTCCTCTTTGGTGCAAAGGGGGCAAGCGCAGGCGTGGAGTACCGAGGCATCAGGCAAAGGTTTCCATATCGGCGCAACGAGACCAAGACCAGCAGTACGGCGAGACGGAGGTCACCATGGAGCCCAAGACGGCGTCACCACCAGAGCCTTTTGCAGGCGAAGACCACTTTGGTCAGGATAAGCTGTACTAGCTGTCCCCTTTCAAACTGGCCGTTGTTGGCTCCCTTCTCGCTCAATATTTGGGGAGAGGACCAAGGCCTATATAAGTAGAGCTAGCCACCACCGTAGGGGACGATCTGATAGAGAGGCATCTCGCCCACACAAGTTCGCCAAGCACAAGAACACCTCACCCTCGGGAGGCCGTTCTTCCCCTTGTACTGTTCATCATCAGCCCAAGAGGCAATCCACCACCACCACACTGGAGTAGGGTATTACACCACAACGGTGGCCCGGACCAGTATAAATCTTGTGTCTTTGTGTTGCGAGTTCATTGAGTTCGTCCGTGAGATCTTAGAGAGCTAGGGCATGAATCGATAGGGGGGATATCTTCGCGCGCACCCCAGTGTTCGAACCTTGAGGGTTTTTCCGGAACCCGAGATCCGACATTTGGCGCGCCAGGTAGGGGTGCGCCGTAGCTTCTCTTCCATCGATCTGCGCCCCGCCCGCATGGCAGGCACCCCGCCACCGACTCAGGCGGCCAGCATCGACGACGGGGCCAGGGGGCTCCGATCCCTGGCCCCCGCCCTGCGACGAGTGCGGTGGCCACCCAAGTTCAAGCCAGAGATGCCGCCGCGCTACGACGGCGCGACGGACCCGTCAGCTTTCCTGCTAGCATACGAGGAGGCCGTCCTCGAGGCCGGGGGTGATGACAAGGTCATGGCCAACTGGCTTCCCATGGCCCTCACCGGCGAGCCGCGCGCCTGGCTGCTCAACCTTCCCGGATCCACGGTGGCGTCCTGGGAGGAGCTGCGTGACCTCTTCACTGCGCGCTACGTGGCATCGGCGCACCGCGCGGTCGCGGCCCTGCTAGGTGGCTCTCAGGCGCCGCCTTCAGATCGGCACATCAAGTCGTTCCTCCGCCAGATTGGTGCCGCTTCCAAGCGCTCGGGGGCTCCGCCCGGCTGGGCCGCGCCTGAGGCCGACCTCACCTTCAGCACAGAAGACCACCCTGTCACCACCACCGGCTCGGGCATGCTTCCGATGCTCTGCACGCCCACCATCTGCAACGTGGCCGTCACCAAGACCCTCATCGACGGCGACGCTGGCCTCAACTTGCTCTCTGTGGAAGTCTTCAGCCTTCTTCATGTGCCGCTCGAGCGGCTCAGCCTCAGCAAGCCTTTCTCAGGAGTTAGTGGCGGCGCTGCCCTGGGGCATATCCGCCTTTCTGTCACCTTCGGCACGCGCGAGAACTACCACACCGAGCTCATCGACTTCGACATCGCCCGCATCAGCCTCCCGTACAACGCCATCCTCGGGTACCCAGCTCTGGCCCAGTTCATGGCGGCGACTCACCCGGCTTACAACCTCATGAAGATGCCTGGAAGCAAAGGTGTCCTCACCATCAAGGGGGACACCAAGGAGGTTGTGACGGCTCTCAAACTTGCCTTCAAGGCCGCTAAGGCGGCGCAGCCCGTCGTCGTCGGTGCCCCTGACACCAAGGAGGCCGCGCCAACCAAAAAGAAGCAGTTGTTCACCCAAGACAAGGCAGAAACCAAGCAGGTGTCGGTCGACGAGGACGGCTCCTCAGGAGCCACCTTCACCATAGATGCGGGCCTCAACCCCAGCCAAGAGGAAGCATTGGTGAAGTTCTTGCGCGCAAACAGGATATATTCGCATGGGAGCCCAATCAGCTGGTGGGGGTCCCGAGAGAGGTGATTCAGCACCACTTGAGGGTATGCCCCAATGTGCGCCCTGTGAAGCAGCGGGCGAGGCGGCAGTCCACGGAGAAGCAGGCCTTCATCATCCAAGAGACCCGCAAGTTGGAGGCGGCGGGTGCCATTCGTGAGGTTAGGTACCCCGAATGGCTGGCGAACCCCGTCGTGGTGCCGAAGAAAGGCGGAAAGGAGCGAATGTGCGTTGACTTCACCAACCTCAACAAGGCGTGCCCTCAAGAGCCGTTCCCCCTCCCACGCATCGACCAGATCGTCGACTCCACCGCCGAGTGTGACCTGCTGTGTTTCCTGGATGCGTTCTCAGGGTATCACCAAATCAAGATGGCGGTGGAAGATGTAGAGAAGACAGCCTTCCTGACCCCGTGTGGGGTGTACTGCTACACCTGCATGCCCTTCGGACTGGGCAACGCGGGTGCGACCTTTCAGCGGCTGATGCACATCGCCTTAGGACGGCAGCTCAGGAGAAACACGGAGGCCTACGTCGACGACATTGTGGTGAAGTCTCGGGAGGCGAGAACCTTGATCCAAGACCTGGAGAAGACCTTTGAGAGCCTGCGCCAGGTGAACTTGCGGCTTAACCCGGAAAAGTGTGTATTCGGTGTCCCTTCCAGCAAGCTGCTGGGATTCCTCGTGTCCCATAGAGGGATCGAGGCGAACCCGGAGAAGATCAAGGCCATTGAGGACATGAGCCCACCGCAGACCCTCAAGGAAATGCAGAAGCTGGCTGGCCGGGTGACTGCGTTGGGGCGCTTCATCTCCAAGCTGGGAGAGTGCGCCTTCCCCTTCTTCAAGCTGATGAAGAAGAAGGGCCCATTCGAGTGGACCCCGGAGGCTGACCGAGCCTTCAAAGACCTGAAGAGATACCTGACCAGCCCTCCGGTGATGGTGGCGCCATGGCCTCTCGAGCCTCTAGTACTTTATCTTGCCGCCACCCCATACTCCGCCAGCGCAGCGCTAGTGGCGGTCCGAGAGGAGCACCAAGCCAGGAGCACGCTGCACCAAGCTACGCCGCTAGCCGAGATGATGCAAGGTCATGAGGGCGCAGCGAGAGCCGAAGCGACAACACAGAAGACCAAGCTCGGCAAGACAACACCGTAGAGATACCCGCAAGCAATCAAGCGCCAGGGGTCCCGCCACCTCAGGAGGCACCCCAACCTTCGCAAGACGCGAGCCTTGCCAACACGCCTGTCCTCGTCGAGCACCCAATGTACTTCTTCAGCACGGTGTTGAGGGACGCAAGGGCACGATATCTCATGCCTCAGAAGCTCCTGCTCGCGCTCCTGGTGGCCTCGCGCAAGTTGCGGCACTACTTCCAGGGCCACCCCATCAAAGTCGTCTCGGCCTACCCTTTGGAGAGGGTGCTCAGGAGCCCCAACTCTGCCGGGAGGGTCGCCAAGTGGAACATCGAGCTGCAGGCGTTCCAGTTGGAGTTCAGCACCACCAGGGTCATCAAGGGAGCCGCACTCGCTGATTTCGTGGCAGAATGGACGGATGCCCCAACGCTGGAAGTAGGCAAGGATCAGTCCACCTCGCCAGGAAGTGAGGCGCCCGACGGATGGGTCATGTATTTTGATGGTGCCTTCGCGCACCAGGGCACGGGGGCTGGAGCAGTACTCACCTCACCCACGCAGGACAAACTCTACTACGCTGTGCAGCTCTGTTTTTAGTAGGGCGAGAAGGTCTCCAACAACATCACAGAATACGAAGGTCTCATAGCTGGCCTGAAGGCCGCGGCAGCTCTAGGGGTGAAGCTCCTCACCGTTAGGGGCGACTCGCAGCTCCTCGTCAACTTCTCCAACAAAGTGTACGAGCCGAAGGACGAGCACATGGAGGCATACCTCACAGAAGTACGTAAGATGGAAAAGCAGTTCTTAGGCCTGGAGGTGCAGGATGTGCCCCGTGGCACCAACAAGGAAGCCAATGACATCGCCAGGAGGGCATCCAAGCGGCAGTCCCAGGAGCCTGGCGTCTTCGAGGAGCGGCTCTTTAAGCCGTCGGCCACGCCACCACTTTCAAGCACAACACGGTCTCGGGAGGAGCTCCCACAACCGCCTGCCACGGGAGCCCCAACTTGTGGCCCGACCTCAGGAGCTCGCCTGCTCTTGGCGCTCGAGCCCCAAGAGGGATGTTGGACCAAGGAATTCAAGGAATATCTGATGCAAGGGGCGCTACCGGAGAAGGAAGAGGACGCAGAGCGCGTGGCCCGGCAAGCCACGGCATACTGTATCCAGGACGGTGAGTTGTACAGAAAGCGACCGAATGATGTTTCGCTGCGTTGCATTTCCAGGGACCAGGGGAAGGAGTTGCTGATTGACATACACGGTGGGGACTGCGGACACCACTCGTCGTCACAGACTCTCGTCGACAAGCTATTCCGCAGTGGATTCTATTGGCCCATGGTGCTCAACGACGCAGCCGAGCTGGTGAAGTCCTGCGAAGCTTGCCAGTTCCACGCCAAGCAGATCCATCAGCCAGCTCAGGGCCTCCAGACTATACCACTCACATGGCCGTTCGCGGTCTGGGGGCTGGATATCTTGGGCCCATTCCCTCGAGCGCCAGGGGGCTACCGCTACCTCTACGTCGCCATCGACAAGTTCACCAAATGGGCGGAAGTGGAAGCTGTCCGCACCATCCCAGCCGGTTCGGCGGTCAAGTTCATCAAGGGCCTCGTGAGCCGTTTCGGGGACCCCAACTGCATCATCACCGACAACGGCTCGCAGTTCACAAGTAACCTCTTCAAAACATACTGTGCTAACCTTGGAACACAGATCTGCTACGCTTCGGTGGCGCACCCCAGGAGCAATGGCCAGGCTGAACGCGCCAACGCGGAGGTCCTGAGAGGCCTCAAGACCAGGACCTTCAAGAAGAAGCTCGAGGCCTGCGGCAGGGGCTGGCACGATGAGCTCCAGTCCGTGTTGTGGTCCATCCGCACCACCGCCACCAAGCCGACGGGCGAAACCCTGTTCTTCCTTGTCTACAGAGCCGAAGCGGTCCTCCCTCACGAGGTCAAGCATCACTCCGCACGGGTCCTGGCGTTTGATGAATCGCAGCAGGACGGCACGCGGGGGATGGACCTCGTGCTAGGGGAGGAATGTCGCCGTGAAGCTACACCGAGGGTGGCAAGGTACCAGCAGGCGCTACGGCGGTACCACTGCCGCAACATCCACTCCAGGACGCTCGAGGCGGGCGACCTCGTCCTTAGGCGGGTCCTCTCCAGGGAAGGGTTGCACAAGCTCTCACCCATGTGGGAGGGCCCGTTCAGGGTCGTCCATGTCTCCAGGCCTGGCGCCGCGCACCTGGAGATGCAGGACAGGGTACCCATCGAGAACGCCTGGAACATCCAGCACCTCCGGAAGTTCTACCCATGAAGCAAGGCCCAGTGCCTGTGAAGAAAGGCCCAGTGCCTGCGAAGAAGGCCCGGTGCCTGTGAAGAATCGCCGCCCGTGACACTCTCACGTAATAATGAGTGGGGCTGTACACGCCCCGGAGTCTCAGGAGTGCCGCCCTCGGGCCTCGGGGGCTCCCTCCCACGCCTAGTGGCAGCACTTAGCTCCGCGCTGGTGAGAAGAATTGAAGACTAGACTAGGTGCCGGACGCGGCTTTTCATTTTCTTTTCGTAGTTTGCTCGCCTTCTCTTAATCGAAATTTGCTTCTGGTCTTCCTTGCTGGTTTGGTTCCGACGCTTTTTACGGCCTTTCCGACTCTAGTTCTCTTGTGTTCTCTCTTTCGCATACCTCGCGAGGGGGCTAGGCAGGTGCCCTCGCGAAGGTTTCTTCCTCCTGTGTTGGTCCTTCTCTCTGCCTTCGGTCTGCTTTCTTGCGAGGCACCCTCGTCCAAGCCCACAAGCCGGCACATCTCTCCTAATCCGTGCCCCTCGGGTACCGCGATATGAAGCGCTGGGTCAAGGCTCGGGTGAACGATAAGCCCCCTAGCGAGCTTCCTAACGAAATTTTTGCAGTTCCTGAGCAACCACTAAGCCAAGACGGGCACGAGGAAACAAGTGCCTCGTGAAGAAGAGACTACCCCGAACGCGCCAGGCTAAGTTATCTCAACACAAAGTAATGACACAGCACGGAACTAACAAGCATAGCATAATGGCCGAGGAATCACAGTTCGATACACGCCCCCGTGGACCCATACTGGTTTCATTTTAATGTAGGAAAGAAAAGAGGAACAAGACAAAAGCGGCGTTGCAGCGATCCATGGGGGCAGGCCTCTGGCGACGTCCCGAGCTAGCCAGATCCCGCCTCGCGCTTCACAGAGGCGCGGCGACGAGATGACCCGCTACCACCTTCAAAGTGAGCGCGGCAGCGGGGCGGCTGGTCGTAGCTGCCGCTGCTGCAGCTTCCGCCAAGAGAAGAGCCACCGTAGCTAGATGAGGCGCGGACGGCGAGCTCGCCCTCGCCCTCGTCGCGGCCATCGCCGAGACCGAGCACCTCCTCGCCGTCGTTCATCTCGGGGCAGCACCCGGCACGGCGACCATCTTCCCCAAACACCCTCACGCAGAGGGCCGCGTCACCGTCGTACTTAAAGTGGAGGGTGCACCGCCTGCCCAGGCCGCGCGCGCGGGCGAACGTCTGCCAACCCCGGGCCAGAGCTATGTTGCCCGCGGTGGAGACCTCGACCGCGACCCAGGAGGCTCTGCTGCAGCAGCCGTCCGCCTGCAGCCAGAGCCCGCCTGTACCAGAGGCCGGCAGCTCGTCGACGAAGAAGCAAAAAAGCTGAACCCAGTTGCCGGCCGGATCCTCCGACCAGACAACGAACTCCGGCAGCACCTCTGCCGAGTGGAAGCGTGGCCGGGGAGGCCGCGCAACCAAGGCACGCCTCACCTCATCGACGGGGCTGCCGTGACCGGAGCGACCCCCGCCACGCGCAGCGGCGCCACCCCGGGAGCGGGGGCCATGGCGGGAGTCGTGGTGTGCTTACGGGGACGACCGCGTCCCCGCTTGGGCGCCGGGGAGCCGGGCCCCTCGCGCGGGGGGATGGGGCTTTCCTTTCTCCGCGACGGAGAACCTCTTCGGCGGGGCCATTGGGGTCGGTGGTGGAACAGAGGAGGAAGAAGCAGGCGGAACGGGAAGAAGTGGGGGACGGGGGCTCCGTCCCCTTCCTCATTTATAGTAGGAGAAGGCCAACCAGTGCCCCCCACGATCACAGGTAATGATGGTTTCCCTTGCATGTCGCAGGGACTTGTCAAGTCGGGCAGTTGCCGAGGCAGCATGGGAAAGCGGAGACGCCCACGTCCGATCAACCGCCACGCGTCAACCGAGGCCGCAGGCTTTGGGGGCCCGCGGTGCTCCGCGCTTGACCTTTGGCTTCACCTCGAAGCCAAGCCCGAGCACGCCGTGGGCCCGGGGGCTACTGTCGTTGTTCTGGGAATGGGGGTCCCCGGACTTGCCTGCCTGCGGCCCACGTCGTGGCTGAGCTAGCAAGCCCGTATGGCCCATCTTCATCGACAAGGCATCCAAAACCCTCGCGAGGGGCCAAGCCTCACGAGGCGGACGACACAAGACCTCCTCAGGAGCGGCCTCGTCAGGCAGGCTCACAAGGGGTGGAGAGATCAAGGCAAGGCAAACCTCGCGAGGTCCTTGTGACGTGAGCCATGATGATCGAGACCAGGCAGGCGCCAGCGCGCGCAGCGTCCTTGTTTCCTCTTTGGTGCCAAAGGGGCAAGCACAGACGCGGAGTACCAAGGCATCAGGCAAAGGTTTCCATATCGGTGCAACAAGACCAATACCAGCAGTACAGTGAGACGGAGATCACCATGGAGCCCAAGACGGCGTCACCACCAGAGCCTTTTGCAGGCGAAGACCACTTTGGTCAGGATAAGCTGTACTAGCTGTCCCCTTCCAAATTGGCCGTTGTTGGCTCCCTTGCCACTCAATATTGGGAGAGGACCAGGGCCTATATAAGTAGAGCTAGCCACCACCGTAGGGGACGATCTGATAGAAAGGCATCTCGCCCACACAAGTTCGCCAAGCACAAGAACACCTCACCCTTAGGAGGTCGTTCTTCCCCTTGTACTGTTCATCATCAGCCCAAGAGGCAATCCACCACCACCACACTGGAGTAGGGTATTACACCACAATGGTGGCCCGAACCAGTATAAATCTTGTGTCTTTGTGTTGCGAGTTCGTCGAGTTCGTCCGCGAGATCTTAGAGACCTAGGGCGTGAATCGATAGGGGGGAGATCTTCGCGCGCACCCCAGTGTTCGAACCTTGAGGGTTTTGCCGGAACCCGAGATCCGACATATACAAGCCATGTTCTATAATTAAAAATTCCCACTAGTATATGAAAGTGTCAAAACAAGAGGCTCTCTATCATAAAGATCATGGTGCTACTTTGAAGCACAAGTGTGGAAAAGGATAGTAGCATTGTCCCTTCTTTTCTTTTCTCTTTTTTTGGGCCTTCCCTTTTTTTGGCCTTTCTTTTTTTTCTTTTTTTTATTTGGCCTTTTTTCATTTGGCCTTTCTTTTTTTATTGGGACAATGCTCTATTAATGATGATCATCACACTTCTATTTATTTACAACTCAATGATTACAACTCGATACTAGAACAAAATATGACTCTATATGAGTGCCTCCGGCGGTGTACCGGGATGGGCAATGAATCAAGAGTGACATGTATGAAAAATTATGCATGGTGGCCTTGCCACAAATACGATGTCAACTACATGATCATGCAAGGCAATATGACAATGATGAAGCGTGTCATAATAAACGGAACGGTGGAAAGTTGCATGGCAATATATCTCGGAATGGCTATGGAAATGCCATAATAGGTAGGTATGGTGGCTGTTTTGAGGAAGATATAAGGGGGTTTATGTGTGATAGAGCGTATCATATCACGGGGTTTGGATGCACCGGCGAAGTTTGCACCAACTCTCAAGGTGAGAAAGGGCAATGCACGGTACCAAAGAGGCTAGCAATGATGGAAAGGTGAGAGTGCGTATAATCCATGGACTCAACATTAGTCATAAAGAACTCACATACTTATTGCAAAAATCTACAAGTCATCAAAAACCAAGCACTACGCGCATGCTCCTAGGGGATAGATTGGTAGGAAAAGACCATCGCTCATCCCCGACCGCCACTCGTAAGGATGACAATCGAAGAACACCTCATGTTTCAAATTTGTTACACAACATTTACCATACGTGCGTGCTACGGGACTTGCAAACTTCAACACAAGTATTTCTCAAATTCACAACTACTCAACTAGCACAACTTTGATATCACTATCTCCATATCTCAAAACAATCATCAAGTATCAAACTTCTCTTAGTATTCAATGCACTTATATGAAAGTTTTTACTATACCCATCTTGAATGCCCATGATATTAGGACTAAATTCATAACCAAAGAAAATTACTATGCTGTCTAAGACTCTCGAAATAATATAAGTGAAGCATGAGAGTTCATCTATTTCTTCAAAATAAAACTACCGCCATTCTCTAAGAAGATATAAGTGAAGCACTATAGCAAATGACAAACTACTCCAAAAGATATAAGTGAAGATCAATGAGTAGTTGAATAATTATGTAACTATGTGAAGACTCTCTAACATTTAAGAATTTCAGATCTTGGTATTTTATTCAAACAGAAAGCAAAACAAAAGAAAATAAAATGACGCTCCAAGAAAAACACATATCATGTGGTGAATAAAAATATAGCTCCAAGTAAAGTTACCGATGAACGAAGACGAAAGAGGGGATGCCATCCGGGGCATCCCCAAGCTTAGGCTCTTGGTTATCCTTGAATATTACCTTGGGGTTCCTTGGGCATCCCCAATCTTAGGCTCTTGCCACTCCTTATTCCATAGTCCATCGAATCTTTACCCAAAACTTAAAAACTTCACAACACAAAACTCAACAGAAAACTCGTAAGCTCTGTTATATAAGAAAATAAAACCACCACTTAGGTACTGTTGTGAACTCATTCTAAATTCATATTGGTGTAATATCTACTGTATTCCAACTTATCTATGGTTCATACCCTCCGTTACTACTCATAGATTCATCAAAATAAGCAAACAACACAATGAAAACAGAATCTGTCAAAAACAGAACAGTCTGTAGTAATCTGTATCAAACATATACTTCTGGAACTCCAAAAATTCTTAAATAAATTGGTGGACCTGAGTAATTTGTCTATTAATCATCTTCAAAAATAATCAACCTAAAATCACTCTCCAGTAAAAAATGGCAGCTAATCTCGTGAGCGCTAGAGTTTCTGTTTTTTACAGCAAGATCACAAAGACTTCACCCAAGTCTTCCCAAAGGTTCTACTTGGCACAAACACTAATTAAAACATAAAACCACATCTAAACAGAGGCTAGATGAATTATTTATTACTAAACAGGATCAAAAAGTAAATAACAAAAATAAAATTGGGTTGCCTCCCAACAAGCGCTAACGTTTAATGCCCCTAGCTAGGCATGATGATTTCAATGATGCTCATATAAAAGATAAGAATTGAAACATAAAGAGAGAATCATGAAGAATATGACTAGCACATTTAAGTCTAACCCACTACCTATGCATAGGGATTTTGTGAGCAAACAACTTATGGGAACAATAATCAACTAGCATAGGAAGGCAAAACAAGCATAACTTTAAAACTTTAAGCACATAGAGAGGAAACTTGATATTATTGCAATTCCTACAAGCATATGTTCCTCCCTCATAATAATTTTCAGTAGCATCATGAATTAATTCAACCATATAACCAGCACATAAAGCATTCTTTTCATGATCTACATGCATAGAAATTTTACTACTCTCCACATAAGCAAATTTATCCTCATTCGGAATAGTGGGAGTATCATGAGAAACTCGAATACTATAAATTGTTTCCATATTAAAAGAGTAATGTTTAGAAAAAGGGTAATAATAATCATGACAAGTTTTATAAATATAATCATCACTACTTTTTATAGCATAAGTTTCATCACAATAATCATCATAAGTAGCAACTTTGTTCTCATCATAATCAATTGAAACCTCTTCCGAAATAGTGGATTCATCACTAAATAAAGTCATGACCTCTCCAAATCCACTTTCATAAATATTAAAAGATTCAACACCCTCCAAAATAGTGGGATCATTACTTCCTAAATTTGACACTCTTCCAAACCCACTTTCATCAATATAACCATCATAAATATGAGGCATGCTATCATCATAATTAATTTGCTCATCAAAACTTGGAAAGCTAAAAATATTATCTTCATTAAACATAGCATCCCCAAGCTTGGGACAAACATTAATTGCAGAAAATATATCCTCAAACATGTCATTCTCATCAAACATAGCATCCCCAAGCTTGGGCCTTTTCATATCATAAGCATAATCACTCTCATCATTAATAGTATGGATACCACCAATAGTTAGCAATTATCATCATCACAATGAGTAATAGGAGCAATACATTTGGGAGGGATACCTTTTTACCTTTGCTTCTCCGTCTTTTCTTTTTCTTCTTCACATCATGTGTGGGTTTAATCCTCTTTTTGGAGCTCCTTATTAATGAGATTGGTTGAATAGAAAGCTCCTCCTCGTCACCTGATTCATCATAAGAAAGAATAGGAGGATATTGGGAAATCTCTTCCCTTTATTTGTGCTCTTTTCTTTATGTAATTGGCAATATAAGGATTTTCAATGCAATTCATCGCACAATACATAAAAAATGTCTAGATCAAAATCAAGAACTTTATCAAGGACAAATTTTGGCATATCCTTAGTTATACGTTTCATGTCTTCATAACCCAAAAGCAAACTAAGTTCATTATGATGTGCAAGGGAAATCAAGTCATCACAATTTTTGGACATGATACGATCATAAAACAATTTGCATTGGGGATTTAAATGATCACGTTCATTGCAAAGTTCACAAGGATGGCAAAGAAATTTTAAATTTTCAGCACAAGCATCTAGCCTCTCTTGCAACCATTTAGTTTCTAAATACTTATGCCTCTTGCAAAATCTATCTTCCCTATTTGGTGTGTACTTGCAAACTCTATGCACTCCACAAAAATTGTCATGCTTATAAGAGACATTTTCATCATGACTAGTGCAATCATCATTAGTACTATGGATATTCAAAGAGTTCATACTAACAACATTGCAATCATGCTCATCATTCAAAGATTCAGTGCCAAACATTCTAATGCATTCTTCCTCTAGCAATTTAGCACAATTATCGGAATCCTTATTTTCATGAAAGATATTAAAAAGATGAAGCATATGAGGCACGCTCAATTCCATTTTTTGTAGTTTTCTTTTATAAACTAAACTATTGATAAAACAAGAAACAAAAAGATTCGATTGCAAGATCTAAAGATATACCTTCAAGCACTAACCTCCCCGGCAACAACGCCAGAAAAGAGCTTGATGTCTACTACACAACATTCTTCTTGTAGACGTTGTTGGGCCTCCAAGTGCAGAGGTTTGTAGGACAGTAGCAAATTTCCCGCAAGTGGATGACCTAAGGTTTATCAATCCGTGGGAGGCGTAGGATGAAGATGGTCTCTCTCAAAGAACCCTGCAACCAAATAACAAAGAGTCTCTTGTGTCCCCAACACACCCAATACAATGGTAAATTGTATAGGTGCACTAGTTCGGCGAAGAGATGGTGATACAAGTGCAATATAGATGGTAGATATAGGTTTTTGTAATCTGAAATATAAAAACAGCAAGGTAACTAATGATAAAAGTGAGCGTACGGTATTGCAATGCTAGGAAACAAGGCCTAGGGTTCATACTTTCACTAGTGGAAGTTCTCTCAACAATAATAACATAGTTAGATCATATAATTATCCCTCAACATGCAACAAAGAGTCACTCCAAAGTCACTCATAGCGGAGAACAAACGAAGAGATTATGGTAGGGTACGAAACCACCTCAAAGTTATCCTTTCTAATCGATCTATCATAGAGTTCATACTAGAATAACACCTTAAGATACAAATCAACCAAAACCCTAATGTCACCTAGATACTCCAATGTCACCTCAAGTATCCCCAGGTATGATTATACGATATGCATCACACAATCTCATATTCATCTATTCAAACCAACACAAAGTACTTCAAAGAGTGCCCCAAAGTTTCTACCGGAGAGTCAAGACGAAAACGTGTGCCAGCCCCTATGCATAGATTCCCAATGTTATGGAACCCGCAAGTTGATCACCAAAACATACATCAAGTAGATCACGTGATATCCCATTGTCACCACAGATAAGCACATGCAAGACATACATCAAGTGTTCTCAAATCCTTAAAGACTCAATCCGATAAGATAACTTCAAAGGGAAAACTCAATCCATTACAAGAGAGTAGAGGGGGAGAAACATCATAAGATCCAACTATAATAGCAAAGCTCGCTACATCAAGATCGTGCCGAATCAAGATCACGAGAAAGAAAGAGATCAAACACATAGCTACTGGTACATACCCTCAGCCCCGAGGGTGAACTACCCCCTCCTCGTCATGGAGAGCGCCGGGATGATGAAGATGGCCACCGGTGAGGGACCCCCCCTCCGACAGGGTGCCAGAACAGGGTCCCGATTGGTTTTTGGTGGCTACAGAGGCTTGCGGCGGCGGAACTCCCGATCTAGGTTATTTTCTGGAGGTTTCTGTATTTATAGGAATTTTTGGCGTAGGTCTCATGTCAAGAAGGTGCCCGAGTCGTCCATGAGGTAGGCCCACGCGCCAGGGGGGATGGGCCCACCCCCACCCTTGTGGATGGCCCGGGACTCTTCTGGCCCAACTGTTTTACTCCGGGGTCTTCTTTTGGTCCATAAAAAATCGTCAAAAATTGGCACGTCAATTGGACTCCGTTTGGTATTCCTTTTCTGCAAAACTCAAAAACAAGGAAAAAACAGAAACTGTCACTGGGCTCTAGGTTAATAGGTTAGTCACAAAAATCATATAAAATAGCATATAAATGCATATAAAACATCCTAGATGGATAATATAATAGCCTGGAACAATAAAAAATTATAGATACGTTGGAGACATATCACATTTCCATAGCCATTCCGAGATATATTGCCATGCAACTTCCATCATCATCATATACATGACTTGAGCATTCATTGTCATATTGCTTTGCATGATCGTAAGATAGCTAGCATGATATTTTCATGGATTGTCTGCTTTTTGATATCTTTGCTATGCTAGATCATTGCTTATCCCGGTACACTGCCAGAGGCATTCATATAGAGTCATATTGTTCTAGATATCAAGTTGTAATATTGAGTTGTAAGTAAATAAAAGTGTGATGATCATCATTATTAGAGCATTGTCCCAGTGAGGAAAGGATGATGGAGACTATGATTCCCCCACAAGTCAGGATGAGACTCTAGATGAAAAATAAAATAAAAAAGAGGCCAAAAAAAGGAGAGAGCCCCAAAAATGAGAGAAAAAGAGAGAAGGGGCAATGCTACTATCCTTTTACCACACTTGTGCTTCATAATAGCACCATGTTCTTCATATAGAGAGTCTCTTGAGTTATCACTTCCATATACTAGTGGGAATTTTCATTATAGAACTTGGCTTGTATATTCCAATGATGGGTTTCCTCAAATGCCCGAGGTCTTCATGAGCAAGCAAGTTGGATGCACACCCACATACTTTTCAGTTTGAGCTTTCGTACACTTATAGCTCTTAGTGCATCCGTTGCATGGCCATCCCTACTCCTCGCATTGATATCAATTGATGGGCATCTCCATAGCCCGTTGATTAGCCGCGTCGATGTGAGACTTTCTTCCTTTTTGTCTTCTCCACACAACCTCCACCATCATATTCTATTCCACATGTCACTACAAAAAAAGACACTTCCGTGATGATACGTGTTTGTCATAGTAGGTCACTTTTTCTGTCATGCATGTACATCCATGACGATTTTATGACAGAATCAAAATAGCCATACCTGTGTTGTCGTAGAAGTATTTCATGACATTACCAAAATTATCATCACGGAAGTGTCCACTTCCATGACGATAAATCACGTGTCATAGAAGTGCTTCCGTCAAGGGTGACCGACACGTGGCATCCACCGTAACGGGTCGCCATTAAGCTATCAGGTTCGGTTTTGGATCCAATAACCCAATAACAGCCAGGACCAATGAGGATTTCCCACATGTAAAATTGTCATTGGCTGGAGGAAACACGTGTTGGCTCACCGTTGGGACAGATGTCATCCATTCATTGGACAGGAGGCGCCTATGATACGTCAACACATGGCACGACCCAACAAAGGCCCATATAGGTTAAAAAGGCCGGCCCGGTCAAAGGCCCGTAGTACTTACTCAGGTACTAGTGGGCCAGCCCAATAACGACCTATTTAATAAGGCCCATTTATGGCCTGAAGCCAGATTTGGCCCGTTAATTGTTCGCCGAATATTTGGGCCCAATTACGGCCCAGTGACTTTCGGCCTGTTAGAGGCCTGATGTAGGCATGGGCCCATTTCTTCCCGGTGTGTCCTTCGGCCTGGGAATGGCCCGTGCTGCCCATGGGCCATATATGGCCCGACGCGACATCCGGCCCACTAATGGCCCGTGATAAAGGTGGCAACAGTTCAGCCCAACGTGACTTTGGGCCTGTTAAAGGCCTGTCGTACAATTCGGCCCTTTGATGCATGTACTAAGCTTTCAGCCTCTTAAAGGCCCATGATATCAATGGGCCAACTAAGGCCCGAAATATGTTTCGGCCTGGTAACGGCCCGTCATATAACTGGGCCAAAAAACGGCCGGTCTACCTTTCAGCTTGCTGAAGGCTCGTCGACTACTAGTGAAAATTGAGGCCCAACATGAATTCCCGCCTGCTAAAGGCCCATGGTTTCTTCTGGGCTAACAGTCCACCAGAATATTCAGCCTGTTAATGGCCCAATGCTACATGGGCCAAACTAAGCGCTAGGTCCACAAAAGGCCCAACTAAAATTTGGGTCGAATATAGGCCGGAGTAAGTTGTGGGCCTGGCGCAAAGTGTGAAGGCCCCAATGGCCATTCGGGCCCAAGAAAGATGCAGGCCAGCCCAATTGTGGCCCGCTAAAAACCAGGCCCGTTAGAGGCGAATGTTTCGGCCCGATCGACTACATCAGATTTTTTTTCAGATAGCGAATGATGGCAGTAACTAGTAGGAATTAAGAACAAACCTACTCTATACAATAAAGAAATTACGGCATAGTAACTTAGAATAAACCTACACTATACAATAAAGGATTTATGGTATATTACATCCACTGGGCATTGAAGTTCACCACAAGTGATCATAAAGCGCAACGAAGAATCAGATTACAAAAACTAGGCACCATTGCAGCGTAACAAAATAATACTGAACCGAGACCACTTCCAAGACAGTTCATGAAAGGTTAGCCTTGCGTGCTGCGCAAGCTGCTGAGCAAGGCTATGAGACCGGCCTAGCATGTCGGTTATAGCTTCCAGGTGTAGCTGTTTAGCAATGAGGTTCTCATTGTTGTTCTCCGCAATCTTTCTTAGAGATAGGACTTCAAGTCTAAGTTGAGTTGCAGAATGCCTTTCTTCTAGAACTTGGGATTGAAGAAGTCGAACTGATTCAGACAGCAAATTATGTGAGCTTGTATGACTGCTAGTCTCAAGTAACTTGAGCACTGCATCAAGACAAGACTTTGGGGTTGTCTCGCTATCTTCAAGATGTTTTGCCTTCTTTGCTGCAATATATGTTGGGTTTGTGTCACAGCCTTCAGCAGACTTGTGCATGCCATTAGGCATATCACCCTGAAACAAGCAGAGAGCTGACAGGTTTTACACATGTATAAACAAAGATGATAACTGTGTTGTCAATTCCATCCAATTTCAAATTAGAAAATAAAGAGTAAGTTCAAAATATCAATAGCATAATTTGGCATTGTTCATAATGCGGGGAGCTTCACCACACTGCTGGATTACCATGTCAACATAACAAGCATAGATGAAGGGCAAACACAATCATTGTATCTATTTTGGTTAATGTGCATGGCATGTTTTTCATATCATCAGCCACATCAGTAAGATAAAACAGGAGATGACAAGGTGCAAACGTGGGCTGCTTCACCACACACTGGATTATAGATCCACAAAAACAAGCATACATATAGGGAGTATTGAGTAATGTGCATGGTATGAATAAGGAATTTGGTTTTACAAGTAAAACTTAGAACTTACGGTTGTTGCGAACATCCATTATGATAGAAATAGCAAACTAAACAGCAGTAAACGATAGGGAGTATGAGCAAATTAAACAGCAGTTGAGGATAAATGCTTTAGAAAGACTGACTTACATTAACAGTTAACACCGGCTTTATAATGGCCTTCTCCATGTCAAGGGAAGGATAACTCAAGAATTTCAGCACAGAATCTTCTTCATAAGCATTGCCTGTACTCTACATTTTGTAGAGTAATTATAGATATGATAATACTGGAAGGGATAGAGGATAATGAAGATAAGATGAAGATTGATGCTACATAATCAACTACCAATCCTTGGAAGTACAAGCGTTACAGGACAAAATGTACTGACAAGAGCAATGGGCTACACTTCTGCACTGGCATTGTCTGTGTATTCGACTTTTTGGTAAGATTAAATATAGATCTGATATTTTTTAGTAAATGGTGGGCGAGGGAGATAAGATGCAGAATGCTACACAATGAACCAATCCCTCTTCCCATAATACAAGAGTGTTTTGAACACTAGTGTACTGTACAAAACGTTCTTATATTATGGGACAGAGGGAGTAGCTCTTAATGTAAGTACAGTGATAGACGACGTTCAGTCCTTACAAGAGGACTGCAGAGCTAAACCTCTTCGAAAGCATTGCGTTGATTCTAAATTTATGTAAGAGTCCATACTGATCTTATAATGTCCACCAAATGGACGATAACGCGGCTAACATGTGCAGTGATGCTACATAATCAAACAACTATGAAAGTAAGTATGGTCATATAGGGCAAGAGGTACTCACAAGAGCAATGTAGTGTGCAATATAGCTGTGAGATTTTGTGGTCCCTTGAGAATGAATGTTCTTCTGCTAACAGTTTTTGTACAAGTGAGATGTTAAGGCAAATGTACAAATGTAGTTAAAATTGTGATGTGATATCATAAACAGTACCTTACGCTACAGACGATGATGGGGAATGTGGTATTTCAAAAAAATCCTATGATCACACAAGATCTATCTAGGAGAAGCATATCAACGAGCGGGGAGAGTGTGTCCACGTACCCTCGTAGACCGAAAACGGAAGCGTTAAGTAACGCGGTTGATGTAGTCGAATGTCTTCGTGATCCAACCGATCAAGTGCCGAACGCAGAGCACCTCCGCGATCTGCACACGTTCAGCTCGGTGACATCCCTCGAACTCTAGATCCAGCTGAGGCCGAGGGAGAGTTTCGTCAGCACGATGGCGTGTTGACGGTGATGATGAAGCTACCGACGCAGGGCTTCTCCTAAGCACTACGACAATATGACCGGGGTGGAAATGTGTGGAGGGGGGCACGACACACGGCTAAGAAATCAACTTGTGTGTCTATGGGGTGCCCCCCTCCCCCGTATATAAAGGAGTGGAGGAGGGGCCGGCCGGCCTCATGGGGTGCGCCCCAAGGGGGGAATCCTACTCCTAATAGGAGTAGGTTCCCCCCTTTCCTAGTCCAACTAGGAGGGGAAGGAAAGGGAAGAGGGAGAGAAGGAAAGGGGGGACGGCCCCCCTCCCAATTTGGATTGGGCTTGGGGGGCGCGCCCCTCCACTTGGCCGCCTCCTCCTCTCTTCCACTAAAGCCCATGAAGACCCACTAACCCCCCCCCGGGGGGGGGGGGTTCCGGTAACCCCCCGGTACTCGGGAAAATGCCTGAACCTATCCGAAACCTTTCCGCTGTCCAAACATAACCTTCCAATATATCAGTCTTCATGTCTCGACCATTTCAAGACTCCTCGTCATGTCCGTGATCACATCCGGGACTCCGAACAACCTTCGTTACATCAAATCACATAACTCACAATACATATCGTCATCGAATGTTAAGTGTGCAGACACTACGGGTTCGAGAACTATGTAGACATGACCGAGACTCATCTCCGGTCAATAACCAATAGCAGAACCTGGATGCTCATATTGGTTCCTACATATTCTACGAATATCTTTATCGGTCAAACCGCATAACAACATACGTTGTTCCCTTTGTCATCGGTATGTTACTTTCCCGAGATTCGATCGTCGGTATCATCATACCTAGTTCAATCTCGTTATCGGCAAGTCTCTTTACTCGTTCTGTAATGCATCATACCGCAACTAACTCATTAGTCACATTGCTTGCAAGGCTTATAGTGATGTGCATTACCGAGAGGGCCCAGAGATACCTCTCTGACAATCAGAGTGAAAAATCCTAATCTCGATCTATGCCAACTCAACAAACACTATCGGAGACACCTGTAGAGCATCTTTATAATCACCCAGTTACGTTGTGACGTTTGATAGCACACTAAGTGTTCCTCCGGTATTCGGGAGTTGCATAATCTCATATTCATAGGAACATGTATACGTCATGAAGAAAGCAATAGCAATAAAGTAAACGATCATAGTGCTAAGCTAACGGATGGGTCAAGTCAATCACATCATTCTCTAATGATGTGATCCCGTTAATCAAATGACAACTCATGTCTATGGCTAGGAAACTTAACCATCTTTGATTAATGAGCTAGTCAAGTAGAGGCAGACTAGTGACACTCTGTTTGTCTATGTATTCACACATGTACTAAGTTTCCGGTTAATACAATTCTAGCATGAATAATAAACATTTATCATGATATAAGGAAATATAAATAACAACTTTATTATTGCCTCTAGGGCATATTTCCTTTGGTCTCCCACTTGCACTACAGTCAATAATCTAGATTACACGGTAATGATTCTAACACCCATGGTGTCTTGGTGCTGATATGTTTCGCTCCTGAGAGAGGCTTAGTCAACGGGTCTGCAATATTCAGATCCGTATGTATCTTGCAAATCTCTGTGTCTCCCTGCTTGACTTGATCGTGGATGGAATTGAAGTGTCTCTTGATGTGCTTGGTTCTCTTGTGAAATCTGGATTCCTTTGCCAGGGCAATTGCACCAGTATTGTCACAAAAGATTTTCATTGGACCCGATGCACTACGTATGACACCTAGATCGGATATGAACTCCTTCATCTAGACTCCTTCATTTGCTGCTTCCGAAGCAGCTATGTACTCCGCTTCACACGTAGATCCAGCCACGACGCTCTGCTTGGAACTGCACCAACTTACAGCTCCTCCATTTAATATAAACACGTATCCGGTTTGTGACTTAGAGTCATCCGGATCAGTGTCAAAGCTTGCATCGGTGTAACCATTTACGACGAGCTCTTTGTCACCACCATAAACGAGAAACATATCCTTAGTCCTTTTCAGGTATTTCAGTATGTTCTTTATCGCTGTCCAGTGATCCATTACTGGATTACTTTGGTACCTCCTGCTAAACTAATAGCAAGGCACACATCAGGTCTGGTACACAGCATTGCATACATGATAGAGCCTATGGCTGAAGCATAGGGAATGACCTTCATTTTCTCTCTATCTTCTGCAGTGGTCGGGCATTGAGTCTAACTCAACTTCACACCTTGTAACATAGGTAAGAACCCTTTCTTTGCTTGATCCATTTTGAACTTCTTCAAAACATTATCAAGGTATGTGCTTTGTGAAAGTCCAATTAAGCATCTTGATCGATCTCGATAGATCTTGATGCCCAATATATAAGCAGCTTCATCGAGGTCTTTCATTGAAAAATTCTTGTTCAAGTATCCTTTTATGCTATTCAGAAATTCAGTATCATTTCCGATCAACAATATGTCATCCACATATAATATTAGAAATGCTACAGAGCTCCCACTCACTTTCTTGTAAATACAGGCTTCTCCAAAAGTCTGTATAAAACCATATGCTTTGATCACACTATCAAAGCGTATATTCCAACTCCGAGAGGCTTGCACCAGTCCATAAATGGATCGCTGGAGCTTGCACACTTTGTTAGCACCTTTTGGATCGACAAAACCTTCTGGTTGCATCATATACAACTCTTCTTTAAGATATCCATTAAGGAATGCAGTTTTGACATCCATTTGCCAAATTTCATAATCATAAAATGCGGCAATTGCTAACATGATTCGGACGGACTTAAGCATCGCTACGGGTGAGAAAGTCTCATCGTAGTCAACTCCTTGAACTTGTCGAAAATCTTTCACAACAAATCGAGCTTTGTAGATAGTAACATTACCATCTGCGTCAGTCTTCTTCTTGAAGATCTATTTATTCTCTATGGCTTGCCGATCATCGGGCAAGTCAGCCAAAGTCCACACTTTGTTCTCATACATGGATCCCATCTCAGATATCATGGCCTCAAGCCATTTCGCGGAATCTGGGCTCATCATCGCTTCCTCATAGTTCGTAGGTTCGTCATGGTCAAGTAACATGACCTCCAAAACAGGATTACCGTACCACTCTGGTGTGGTTCTTAGTCTGGTTGACCTACGAGGTTCGGTAGTAACTTAATCAGAACTTTCATGATCATCATCATTAGCTTCCTCACTAATTGGTGTAGGAATCGCTGGAACTGATTTATGTGATGAACTACTTTCCAATAAGGGAGCAGGTACAATTACCTCATCAAGTTCTACTTTCCTCCCTCTCACTTCTTTCGAGAGAAACTCCTTCTCTAGAAAGGATCCATTCTTAGCAACGAATTTCTTTCCTTCGGATCTATGATAGAAGGTATACCCAACAGTCTCCTTTGGGTATCCTATGAAGACACATTTCTCCGATTTGGGTTCGAGCTTATCAGGTTGAAGCTTTTTCACATAAGCATCGCAGCCCCAAACTTTAAGAAACGACAACTTGGGTTTCTTGCCAAACCACAGTTCATATGGTGTCGTCTCAATGGATTTAGATGGTGCCCTATTTAACGTGAATGCAACTGTCTCTATAGAATAACCCCAAAACAATAGCGGCAAATCAGTAAGAGACATCATAGATCGCACCATATCTAATAAAGTACGATTACAACGTTCGGACACACCATTACGCTGTGGTGTTCTGGGTGGCGTGAGTTGCGAAACTATTCCGCATTGTTTCAAATGAAGACCAAACTCATAACTCAAATATTCTCCTCCACGATCAGATCGTAGAAACTTTATTTTCTTGTTACGATGATTTTCCACTTCACTCTGAAATTCTTTGAACTTTTCAAATGTTTCAGACTTATGTTTCATCAAGTAGATATACCCATATCTACTCAAATCATCTGTGAAGGTCAGAAAATAACGATACCCGCCGCGAGCATCAACACTCATCGGACCGCATACATCAGTATGCATTATTTCCAACAAGTCTATTGCTCACTCTATTGTTCCGGAGAATGGAGTTTTAGTCATCTTGCCCATGAGGCATGGTTCGCAAGCATCAAGTGATTCCAAAAGCCCATCAGCATGGAGTTTCTTCATGCGCTTTACACCAATATGACCTAAACGTTAGTGCCACAAATATGTTGCACTATCATTATTAAACTTATATCTTTAGGCTTCAATACTATGAATATGTGTATCACTACTATCAAGATTTAGTAAAAATAGACCACTCATCAAGGGTGCATGACAATAAAAGATATTACTCATATAAATAGAACAACCATTATTCTCTGATTTAAATGAATAGCCGTCTCGCATCAAACAAGATCCAGATATAATGTTCATGCTTAACGCTGGCACCAAATAACAAGTATTCAAATCTAAAACTAATCCCAAAGGTAGATGTAGAGGTAGCGTGCCGACGGCGATCACATCGACTTTGGAACCATTTCCCACGCGCATCGTCACCTCGTCCTTAGCCAATCTTCTCTTAATTCGTAGCCCCTGTTTTGAGTTGCAAATATTAGCAACAGAACCAGTATCAAATACCCAGGCGCTACTGCGAGCATTAGTAAGGTACACATCAATAACATGTATATCAAATATACCTTTCACTTTGCCATCCTTCTTTTCTGCCAAATACTTGGGCCAGTTCCGCTTCCAGTGACCAGTCCCTTTGTAGTAGAAGCACTCAGTCTCCGGCTTAGGTCCAGACTTGGGCTTCTTCACTTGAGCAGCAACTTGCTTGCCGTTCTTCTTGAAGTTCCCCTTCTTCCCTTTGCCCTTCTTCTTGAAACTGGTGGTCTTGTTGACCATCAACACTTGATGCTCCTTCTTAATTTCTAACTCCACAGCCTTTAGCATCGCGAAGAGCTCGGGAATTGTCTTATCCATCCCTTGCATATTATAGTTCATCAGGAAGCTCTTGTAGCTTGGTGGCAGTGATTGAAGAACTCTGTCAATGACACTATCATCAGGAAGATTAACTCCCAGCTGAGTCAAGTGGTTGTGGTACCCAGACATTCTGAGTATATGTTCACTGACAAAACTATTCTCCTCCATTTTGCAGCTGTAGAACTTATTGGAGACTTCATATCTCTCAATCCGGGCATTTGCTTGAAATATTTACTTCAACTCCTGGAACATCTGATATGCTCCATGACGTTCAAAACATCGTTGAAGTCCCGGTTCTAAGCCGTAAACCATGGCACACTGAACTATCGAGTAGTCATCAGCTTTGCTCTACCAGGTATTCATAACATCTGGAGTTGCTCCTGCAGCGGGTTTGGCACCTAGCGGTGCTTCCAGGACGTAATTCTTCTGTGCAGCAATGAGGATAATCCTCAAGTTACGGACCCAGTCCGTGTAGTTCCTACCATCATATTTCAACTTAGCTTTCTCTACGAACGCATTAAAATTCAATGGAACGGTAGCATGGGCCATTAATCTACAACAACATAGACATGCAAAATACTATCAGGTACTAAGTTCATGATAAATTAAAGTTCAATTAATCATATTACTTAAGAACTCCCACTTAGATAAACATCCCTCTAATCATCTAAGTGATCACGTGATCCATATCAAGTAAACCATGTCCGATCATCACGTGAGATGGAGTAGTTTTCAATGGTGAACATCACTATGTTGATCATATCTACTATATGATTCATGCTCGACCTTTCGGTCTCAGTGTTCCGAGGCCATATCTGCATATGCTAGGCTCGTCAAGTTTAACCTGAGTATTCTGCATGTGCAAAACTGGCTTGCACCCGTTGTATGTGAACGTAGAGCTTACCACACCCGATCATCATGTGGTGTCTCAGCACGACGAACTGTAGCAATGGTGCATACTCAGGGAGACCACTTGTACCTTGAAATTTAGTGAGAGATCATCTTATAATGCTACCGTCATACTAAGCAATAAGATGCATAAAGGATAAACATCACATGCAATCAATATAAGTGATATGATATGGCCATCATCATCTTGTGCCTTTGATCTCCATCTCCAAAGCACCGTCACGATCACCATCGTCACCGGCTTGACACCTTGATCTCCATCGAAGCATCGTTGTCTTCTCGCCAACTATTGCTTCTACGACTATCGCTACCGCTTAGTGATAAAGTAAAGCAATTACATGGGGAATTCATTTCATACAATAAAGCGACAACCATATGGCTCCTGCCAGTTGCCGATAACTGTTACAAAACATGATCATCTCATACAACAATTTATATATCATCACATCTTGACCATATCACATCACAGCAAGCCCTGGAAAAACAAGTTAGATGCCCTCTACTTTGTTGTTGCAAGTTTTATGTGGCTGCTACGGGCTTAGCAAGAACCGTTCTTACCTACGCATCAAAACCACAACGATTTTTCATCAAGTGTGTTGTTTTAACCTTCAACAAGGACCGGGCGTAGTCACACTAGATTCAACTAAAGTTGGAGAAACAGACACCCACTAGCCACCTATGTGCAAAGCACGGCGGTAGAACCAGTCTCATGAACGCGGCCATGTAATGTCGGTCTGGGCCGCTTCATCAAACAATACCGCCGAATCAAAGTATGACATGCTGGTAAGCAGTATGACTATTATCGCCCACAACTCTTTTGTGTTCTACTCGTGCATATAACATCTACGCATAGACCTGGCTCGGATGCCACTGTTGGGGAACGTAGTATTTCAAAAAAAAATCCTATGATCATGCAAGATCTATCTAGGAGAAGAATAGCAACGAGCGGGGAGAGTGTGTCCATGTACCCTCGTAGACCGAAAGCGGAAGCGTTAAGTAATGTGGTTGATGTAGTCGAATGTCAGCACGATGGCGTGTTGACAGTGATGATGAAGTTACTGACGTAGGGCTTCGCCTAAGCACTACAACAATATGACCGAGGTGGAAATCTATGGAGGGGGCACCGCACACGGCTAAGAAATCAACTTGTGTGTCTATGGGGTGCGCCCCTCCCCCGTATATAAAGGAGTGGAGGAGGGGGCCGGCCAGCCTCATGGGGTGCGCCCCAAGGGGGGAATCCTACTCCTACTAGGAGTAGGTTCCCCCCTTTCCTAGTCCAACTAGGAGGGGAAAGAAAGGGAAGAGGGAGAGAAGGAAAGGGGGCCCGGCCCCCCTCCCAATTCGGATTAGGCTTGGGGGCGCGCCCCTCCACTTGGCCCCCTCCTCCTCTCTTCCACTAAAGCCCATGAAGGCCCATTAACCCCCCCGGGGGTGTTCCGGTAACCCCCCGGTACTTCGGAAAATGCCCGAACCTATCCGAGACCTTTCCGATGTCCAAACATAACCTTCCAATATATCAATCTTCATGTCTCGGCCATTTCGAGACTCCTCGTTATGTCCGTGATCACATCCAGGACTACGAACAACCTTCGGTACATCAAATCACATAACTCACAATACATATCGTCATCGAACGTTAAGCGTGCGGACCCTACGAGTTCGAGAACTATGTAGACATGACCGAGACTCATCTCCGGTCAATAACCAATAGCGGAACCTGGAGGCTCATATTGGTTCCTACATATTCTACGAAGATCTTTATCGGTCAAACCGCATAACAACATACGTTGTTCCGTTTGTCATCGGTATGTTACTTGCCCGAGATTCGATTGTCGGTATCATCATACGTAGTTCAATCTCGTTACCGGCAAGTCTCTTTACTCGTTCTATAATGCATCATCCCGCAACAAACTCATTAGTCACATTGCTTGCAAGGCTTATAGTGATGTGCATTACCGAGAGGGCCCAGAGATACCTCTCCGACAATCGGAGTGACAAATCCTAATCTCGATCTATGCCAACTCAACAAACACCATCCGAGACACCTGTAGAGCATCTTTATAATCACCCAGTTATGTTGTGATGTTTGATAGCACACTAAGTGTTCCTCCGGTATTCGAGAGTTGCATAATCTCATAGTCATAGGAACATGTATAAGTCATGAAGAAAGCAATAGCAATAAACTAAACGATCATAGTGCTAAGCTAATGGAAGGGTCAAGTCAATCACATCATTCTCTAATGATGTGATCCCGTTCATCAAATGACAACTCATGTCTATGGCTAGGAAACTTAACCATCTTTGATTAACGAGCTAGTCAAGTAGAGGCATAGTAGTGACACTTTGTTTGTCTATGTATTCACACATGTACTAAGTTTCCGGTTAATAGAATTCTAGCATGAATAATAAACATTTATCATGATATAAGGAAATATGAATAACAACTTTATTATTGCCTCTAGGGCATATTTCCTTCAGACGAGACCAATGTGTAACAAGATTATTCCAGTCACTGTCTGATAAATATAGCACTAGAAACTTTACAGAAATTTCATTTAGAGGCTTGCCATCGAAGTGCGCTTGCCTCAGGTAGGAACGATACTTCATCAATGAGTGCTGGAAAAGCGCAACCAACCCTTGCTCGTCTAGACAATCCAGTTTGGTCCTCGCCTATTTAAAAGAATGAAATCTTGTGTCTTCTGTCAGCAGAAACATATGCAGTAATTACCATGAATAACATTAGTACATTACTCACGCATAAGTTGCGGAGGTAGACTGGAAATTGTTCTGTGTCTGCGGTATAATCTTTCCATGAAGGAAAGATGCGCACAAAGTTCCTGACAACAATATAAGCTTCATCTTCTAAACTGGGAAGAAATGGAACAGGGGTCTCTCTGGTTTGAAAAGGGATTTGGCAACTGGATTTGGTGCACTCTTTGCTGGAATGGGGGTTTTGCGTCATAGAGCTAGTGCTATGTCAACTGGCATCGTCATACTGTTTGCTGCAGTTAGGGTCTACTGAGTTGGGGCATCCGAAATGACCAGTGTAGTAGGGCTAGAGTCTGCTAGAGTTGGGGTGTTTTGTGGGTCAGGTGATATTGCAACTACACCAAATGGGCTATTTGATTTATCAGGTGTCACTACCTTTTCCAAATACTTTGCTCGTGCTCCTCCGCGATAGCAATCGCCCTCTTCCTCTTGAACATCTGATACACAAGAACAACATTTGAATGGATAAATATGGTATGATGACAGATGGAATATGTACTGAAAATGGATAGGCAGGGCGTATTCACATACACGATGTGTAAACTAAGCTAATGGCAGTGCAACAAAGTAGAAGCAATGCAAAGCATCAATTGCAAGATATGTGCGACCAATATAACCTTGGAAAGTTAGAGCAAGCACCTTGATGGGTGAATAAGATAGGGCATCTGCCTCTGACTCCTCCACTAGGGAGCTACATCGACTTAGGTCTCCCTCTAGCTCAGAATCACTATTATGATCATATTCTGAGCATGAATCTGTAGGTGTAGAGTGTTTGCATTGCATTGCATCCAGACTTGATTTCAGTCCCTTAATGCCAAGTTTGACAGCCATGGCATTGTTCTGCTTTATTCTTTTCATGCGCGCAAGCTCATAATCATTATGATGCTGTTCAGAATCTGAGATTCATGAAAACATAAAAAGTAGTCAGATTATCTATGGAATGCATTGCGGATTCAACTCGAAGAGTGTCTCCCTATAAACCCTTGCATATGCAAAGTTCACCCCCCAACCATGCTGACCAGACCACACACGGAAATACAAACCTCTTATGTCTCTATAACAGGCAGACACACATTTCAAAACTGAAGTAGGAACATTAGAATCATATCAAATTCGTATTTGAACAAATAAACTAAGGAATTATCAGTGGCATAATGTTTAGCTTCAAGGGTGGAGTGCTGGTAGTGCGACACAAAGCACGTAGGCAGATTGTATTCCATGTAAAAGATCGTAGTCTTTGTAAAAGCTGGAAATGACACTTTCTTTCTATACAATGCAGTGCTCGTTGCCCACACATGATGGAAGAGATCACATAGAGAAATACTATTCACTCATGTCTACGGTTCCAGTATTTTGAAACAGGGTGGTCCACCCTAAAAGAATATTGACAACAAATATGACAAGGCAAGCATGGAGGTAGTGAATCAATCATTTACTTGTGAGCTTACTAGGACAGGTATGCAGAATTGTAACTGCAGTACAAGATCGTCCAAAATCTGAATCAAGAAGTTTGTGTAGCACTTATTGTTTGCAACTAATAGACGTGAATAATTGGATATCATATCAAATGAGTAAGAAAGACAAGTAAAATTGTCAACAAACCTGGCCTGCAGTAGTAATCTAGGTCAATGTCACTACGACCAACAATCCAAAATGACTAGTGTTTGTTCCTAGGGCCAGAATTTTGAAACCCTGTGAACTTTACAGGTACTAAAGATTACTAAAATACATCTGAACCATTAAGTGTACGTAGCACTCAGCACACAACAAACCCTAATGACAGTCCTACCTAATGAGTATTGAATCAATTAGAAAATGGGTGATGAGGAGTGGATGCTGAGTGTTGAGGACGTATCTCAGGATAAATCGGGTTGGCTTAGTGGGTGCAGAACGCCTGAGCCCTGAACGGACTGGGAAGGTAGGCACGGCGGCGCGCCCGGGCAGCGGTGACGCTGTTGGGCGAGCGGCTCCTGACCTCCTGTTAGTCCGGCGTCTCCTCCTAGAGTCATGACGTCTGGGGACGGCAAGTCGCCGGCAAGGCAGGCGGCTGGGGGCGAGTAGAGATCGGAAGCGCGCAGCAGAACACAGGGGAATCGGGGCCTGGGCTGACCCAAAATCCTAGGGTGGGCTGCGGCCCACCGTGGGCACCTTGTAGAGATACACACCCGAGCGGCGAACATGCATTTTCGGAACTAAATTAGGAACATTTAGTTGACCAGTTAAACGACTCTGTTTTAATAATATCAGATTCGTATTTGAACAACTAAGCTTGTTTAGCTTGATGGGTGGAGCAGTGCTATTATGACACGAAGCACGTATGCTGATCCTATAGTAATCATAAAAGGGGGAAACCTAAGCATTTTTTTAGCAAAAGAGGGTTTCCCCTCCGATTTCTATTAAAGAAACCACCACGGAACCAACATGATCAATTAAACCCTAAGCATGATCAATTAAACCCTATTATGACTGTGCCATGGCAGATTTAAAGCTGCAAACCGAGGAAATGCTATTTATCATCCATTGTTTGCTTCGAACTAAGAACTAAATTCTAAGAGCTGAAAAGAAAGTACAGTAACCAAGTTACGATCTATTTTCTGGTTGAGACAAAAATGTTGTGGAGATATGAAGTACCACCTCTCTTGCGGCGCCGTGTAGGCATCGGGGGTGCGATGGCTGTCGGTGGCGTTGAAGCAGATCTACAATGTTAGACGGGTGCATCGGGTGATAAGTCCCATTGCGGCGGAAGAGATGGGGTGGAGGACGGTGGCGATGGATGGGGTGGAGGACGGAGGCGATGGATGGGGTGGAGGACAGCGGCGATGGATGTGGTGGCGGACGGAGGAGGCTGGTGTGGCGATGGTGTTCTAGCATGGACGGTGTATGAATGGGAAAGTGGAGGGAGAGGTACGGGGAACCATGTTTTTGGGACGCACCTGTCTGAAATATGGGAAAGTTATGAACTTAGCCCCCGTTTAACATTTGGACGTCTCGTTGGTTGGGGATAGGACGGTAATCTCGCATCTCGCAAATATTTGCCAAGAGTGATTTCGAGCAAGGAGAGGGTGTTTTGGCGCCCATGGTTGACGCCCACGGTGTATGAATGGGGCTGACAGGTAGGGTGGTTGTGGCATGTCTGAGTGAAGTTACAAACCTGCCCCTATTGAAATTATTTGCTAACATCGATTTCGGCCGAGTCGAGTTTGTTTTGCCGCCCACCGTGTATGAATGGGGAAATGGAGGGAGAAACAGAGGTCTTTCGGACGAGCTTGAATCAAATGTGTTTTTCCGCCCATGTTTGGCGCCCACCTTGTCGGAATGGGCTCAGAGGCGGTCGTGTCATGTCTAATTGAAGTTACTAACCTACCCCCATTGAGAGCAGTGGAAATCGGGCCGATGGATTGTCCGTGTAAGGGGTAGACAGTAATTTCCATCTCCCAAACACTTGGCTTCGGGCAGCCGACGTGGGAGTGGACATTTTGCCGCTTGTTTCGAATTTTGGGACAATAAGCATGCACGTTTACCCTGGCAACTAAATTCGAATCCATTTTGTATTCCTATACGAATCTTTATAAATCATTCTATGTGTTTTTATATATATTCAAAAGCACGACAAAGATGTATTCCACTGTCATATATGAATATGATTTGCAAATGCCGATACTCGAATTCAGAAGCTAGAATCCAGTTTAAGGTGAATTCGAATATTTGGAACACTTTATTATGTCCAACTCAAATGTCACACGCAGCATAATGTGTACTCCCATTTAGATATGTACACAAGCGATGTATCAAGATTCAAATACCGAGTCAATCAACCAATAATGTACAAAACTAACAGACATATGAACACTTATGGAGTATATTGATCAATAATATCAACTAACATACATAAGCCATGCCGCTGTACTTTTTTGCTAGAAGAGCATCCTTTTTTTAGCGAAGCTAGTACAACATCTTGGCCATTTCCGATGTGTGCCACTTATGGTCCATCTATACTACTATTATTGCTGAATGCACATTCAGCCCGATTGGCATATTTGTAGGTCTGGCACAGCAATCAAAATGAAATGTCTCCGAGTCATATCAATTAATACAGATTTGTGCTCAAATAAAATTACAAACCAAAAAACAAAAAACAATTATTACATGATCTCTAAAACAAATGGTTTGATCGATTACATGAACAATGAACACAAAGGTTATTCAATGATGGAAAGAAAATTTCACCTATGATTTACCAAGTGGGAATTTAATTTCCTTTTTTCCTCCAGGACCTTAACAATGCGGTCAGTCTCAGCTTGCTTCATTTTGAAATCCACCAAATATTTAATAGTTGTCTTGAGTACTTCTTGTGATTGTGCTGTTTGCTTCCTCAACATGTCAACTTCATCTCTAAGTGCAGAAGCAGAATCTCTTTCTACCACTTGTTTAGCCTCTAGAGCATCAGCAGTTCGCAATTCATGATGCACGATTGGGCCGGTGCCACTGCTGTGGGATGATACAACATCCATGGGGACCTCGCTCTTTGATCTTGGGCTAACCTGTTTTGCCATTAAAGTTCCAATTGGATTCTGAAAAGTTAAAGTTAGCAAAACATCTCAACTGGGAGTTATAACAGCAAACCAGTTAAACAAACAAGGAAATAAAGAGTTTCAATTGGATGCTGAAAAGTAGTTATTAACATCATTGTAACTGGTTGTTGCAGCAGCAAAGCAGTTAAACAAACAAGTTTTGCAAAAGGTACCTGTTGTGGCATTGGAGTTTCACTTGGATCCTGAAAAGTTGAGTAGCCAGTAACGTGATTAGAGCAACTGGTTGCAGCAGAGTTAAACAAACAAGTTTTGCAAAAGGAACCTGTTGTGGCATTGGAGTTTCTCTTGGATCCTGAAAAGTTGAGTAGTCATTAACTTGATTAGAGCAACAAGTTACAACAACAAACCTATTACACAAATATATTTTTGAAAATGTACCAACTGTGTAATTGGACTTCCAATTGGATCCTGAAAACTTGAAGTTGGTAAGATGATTACAGCAACAAGTTACAACAGCAAACCAGGTAAACAAGGAAGTTTTTGAAAACATACATGTTGTGCCAATGGAGTTTCAATTGGATCCTGCAAACTTGAATGTTAGCAATCAATAAATAAAGTTTCGCAAGAGCCATAAGAAACTAACATCAAACTAGTAAAACTAACCAGTTTTGGCAACGTATTTAATTACACATGAACTAGTAAAACTAACAAGTTCTTGGCAACGTATTAAAGTAACAAGTCGGTACCGTTTACCAGCAACACAGACATCTGTAAATTTCTTTGACGTAAGCAAGATGATTCCAACACATATATAAGTTAAAAAGACGGTATCCCTCATATAAACCTGCCAGTTGTCTATCTATGAACATGCAAACATTACTAGTGCTACAAGTGATAACAGCAAACCATTTAAACAAACAGGGTATTAGAACGTAAATTACACGTGAATTCTGCTGCACCCTAGAAGTACATATGACCAGCTATCTACGTGCTTAAGTAACTATTTAAGTTCAGACAAACAGGTAATTCTTAACGGTAAGTATCAAACACATAGATAGGTGCAGTCTATAATAGGATTAACAGGCTATGGCATTATGTAATCAGTAGCAAACTAAATTAAGCCAAGCAACGTAATTGAACAATTTTGCAATAAGTGGCTAACTAAAATTCCGAGAAGCAGGTAACTAAACTTACGCTAGCTCTTTGTACAGGCACACTGCAACTTCTTCTTCACTTACAAGATTCTACGAAGGAGTCCATGGCATCAATTGCTTGGATACGTAGTCCCAATACTTCTTTATTTCCACACTGCATTTGTAAGTCGAATGGTTAATCTGGTAAGATGGTGCGTCCTTGATATGTTATATGAGGACGTGTAGTCAGACTAGTTGTAGCCACACACATCACACTGGCTTTAACTGTATATTTCATGTGATTACATTTGGCATATCGAGATCTAAGAAATCTACAATAGGATGAAAAGACTGGCATCCTTCACATTATTGGCGAACTCAGTTCATAGAAACAAGCAATTCAACCATTCTGTGCGCAAATCAAAAGCGCCATTGGAATATTTTTCACTACCCCAATCATACACGCAAAAAGGGGCGACGCCACCGTAGGGGCTGGTATGGGCGGCCGCCTCGGGTGGCTAGAAAGTGTGCACCTAGTTTGAGTCGTCTAGGTTGGCCCAGGCTAGGTATGTTCGTCCCAACGCACGAGCAGGCAATGTAAAAAATGAAGAAAAACGTTTCAATTTGGATGGGCCAATAACATAAGTGCAAGGCAGGCCCTATAGTAGGCTTGCGACCCAAACGAGCGCCTCCCATATCGATCGATAGCAGGAAAAATCCCAATTCGTTCCCTCCAGCCTCCAGTCTGGTTCACTCCTAACCTAGCCGCCGCTGGACAGACCAACACAGCACTTCCTCGCGCCCTCATTGGAGGGCGGTCGCCGGGCTTCAAGCGAATGGAAGGACAAGAAGACAAAGATCCAGCCCTGGGTGTAACCTGCGTGGGAGGTAGCGGCGGTAGCACGGGCATGGCAGCGAGCTTGCGCAAACGGATAGTTGCAGCTTTCAAGAGCAGCATGCGCAACGAGCAGGTACATCACATCCCTGATTATATCTAATTCAACTGTTCAATTTCTGGCCAATAGTTAAACCTGACGGTGTTGTGAAACTGCTTGTATGTAGGGAATCTATGAGAAAATGAAACCAATTTCTGCTTATTTTATAGCTCCCCCAATCAATACTGAACTGACTGAATCTGATGTATCTAATCAAGTTTCTGTTGCAAACATACAAGCTCATCTTGTTCTTGAGCCTGAAGTGTCTAATGAACAGACTGCTAATGAAGGATTTGATGCAAACATTTTACATGCTCCTGGCGATGAACATATAGTGTCTAATGAGGGATCTAGTGCAAGCATTTTGCAAGCTCCCATTGAAGGATTTAGTGTCTAATGATGATCTGCTATGTTGAGAGAGACATAGAGATTTGCAGGCATTGATGACAAGCAAATTATAGTACATTTTCATGGCTTCAGGAAACATCGAGGCCATCTACCAAAAAGTCCCCATATCATGACAACATAGCATAAATACTTTTCGAATATGTTGTTTGAAACTATTGGCATACTTGTCCAGGATAGATATATTGATATGCAGTTTGCGCACTGGTTATAGGTGCAATTACACTTCGATATTTTCAGCCAGAGAACGAATAATTCAAGCAGGTACAGACCATGTTAGTAGTCCTTGTACACCATGTTGCATTTTGTGTTTTTTGGTGCTTGCATCATTTAGTGTTTTATAATCTGAACTACTTTGGATCATTAGCTGGTTTTCAAAGTGCATGTAGCTTCACATTTCTCAAGTTATGTTGATTTCCGGAGTGCAAGTGCCTTCGTATTTTTTAAGTTAAATTTTCGCCCCTGGTAACTTGAATTCGTGGATCCGCCACTGCACACAAATCATACACGCAGGCCAGTATGAATTAAATGAAATGCAGGGACTTACGCTAGCTCATTGTACAGGCTCACTGCAGCTCTGCTTGCGCTTGGGATGTTCCATGTACAAGTCCATGTTACTACTTGCTTGGATGTGCACGCCTTGTGCTCCTTGCATCCCCCTCTGCATTTTTGACACGGCGAATGGTTGATCAAATAAGAGGAATCGACCTTGCTGTTGTATCGGAGAGCAGATACTTACAAGGTTATACGGGTGTGCAGGATGTATACCAAATCCCGTAGCGCCGTCATGCTTCGCTGAAAAATGGTTTCGCTTGTTTCAGATGATATCTCCAGAAGAAACAACAGTTAAAGTCAGAATTGCATAGGCGTGTAAGCTAAGACAGTAGTGAAAGGATATCCAAACATCGTCGGAACAGTGCACAAGGGAGTGATGTGTGGATACCTAGTTCGGGCTGGCGTTTGGGCATGCTCGCCTAGCTAGAGTGTAGGTCACTTCAGAGCCGTTGAGGGTGATGTGCTGGCGTTGGCTGGCCGCGCACGGATGCAAATCTTGAGTGGCAGCGGAGCGCTATGATGCGGTGGATGAGACCGTTGGTGAAGCCCCAACGGCCTCGGGGGGTGGAGGTACGACGATGTGCTCGGTGAAGTAGCCCCGGTGAGGTGGGAGACGGCGTCGATGAAGCGCACCTGATGCGATGGAAGTCGGTGTCTGTGAGGCACGTCGGTTGCGGCGGACGAAGTTGTCGGTGGACCACCCGGTGCGGTGGACGAGGGCGTAGATGAGGTAGCTCCGGTGTGGTGGTGAAGCGCGACCGTCGTCTTCGTCGTCGTCATCCGGCACATAGGTGGGGGAAGAGATGAGACAAGGGGCGATTAGAACTTTGCTTGGGTTCGCGGTGAATTAGGGATTTGAGCAATCTCAGCACGGAAGGGGACGGTGGAGAAGGGAGATTTTGCTTGGGGCCGCCAGATATTTCAATCCGAAACGTGGAAGCGCGAACTTATTTTGTTGTCATTTTTTTGGGGGGAAGGGGGGAGGGAGGGAGGGGGTGGGTGGCTGGGTGTTAAGCGTCCGTACGACACACGCGACCACCACGACACGACCCTGGTCTGCCTGGTGCGCCTACATTTGAGAATGCAAACGAATCTTCTTTCATTTGCAAACGAATCTGTATGTGTTACCATGCCCGTGTTTTCCTTGCAAATAATTAGTCATTCGAAACGAGATACTATAAATTAATTAATGAGGAGTTATTTGAAAAAAAAATCGAGACGGTATCCACGCTAACGTGGATTAGAGTGTGTGTCACATAATTAGTTATTTGAATGAGAGTGTGTGTCACATAGAAATCTCCAATTCTAACGTGGATTTCGCATTTCATGGTATCCACGCTATTTTTTAAATACAAATTCATATGTATATGATGAATATCATGGTAGTGAGAAAACTTTGGATGGATTCAAACATATGACCTACAAAATAGCACAACAATCGAGTCAATGTCAACTTTTCCAAACCTAATATGGCACGAATTCGAAATAATTACCCATATGCATGGTCCTTAGTTCAAATCTTACAATGTACACGGAATTGAATCATCGATATTAAGTCTCATACTATCTACATTCAAATGTTGTTTTTAGCCCAAGCCCCCCCCCCCTCGGCACACACGCTACATACTTCCTGTATCGGTCAATCTTCCTCTCCTAACCACCTTAGTAGGCTATCGGTTTCCGACACACGTTCATTCTTTCTCTCCATGTTTCGATCTCTAACTCTCTCAACTACACAACCCCCTTTTTCCACTCTGTTACCAAATGTATTTACCTCACACACCCGCCATTGCACCCCATGCCGAGCTCTCCCTCTCTCTCTCCCTCCCACCCTCTCTCGCTAGATACATGCATTCCCTATCTAGCCCCCCCCCCAACCTCTCGTGCGCACGCACGCACGTTGTCTATCTAGGTCACTACCTAGAGACTGTCTCACTCTTTCTTCCACACGGCGGGCCACACTCTCTCAATCTCGCTCTCTTTATCTGAGTCTCAATTAACCTCGTTTTCTTTCACACAAATGATATATATCCCTGTTCGGGCCTCGATCGACACACTCTATACTCTCTCACGCAGATTGTCTATCTAGGTCAGTCCATCCAAGACGCCCCCACTCTTTTGACCTCATGGCGGGCTATGCTCTCTCTCTCTCTCTCTCTCTCTCTCTCTCTCTCTCTTTGTATGTCTCGATTGACCTCGCTCTTTCTCGGAGACAAACGATATATCTGCATGTTTGAGCCCAAATCGACATATTCATATTGTATATACTCTCTCATGCACATTGTCTATCTAGGTCACTCTCTCCAACCCGTCTCACTCTTTTGATCGCACGACGACCCACACTCGCTCAATCTCTCTCCCTTTATATATGTAATCGGTTGACCTTCCTTCCTTCGACGCACAAAATATATCTACATGTATGTGGCTGGATCCTTTATCTTATAGCCCTCACCCTTCCCAAAAGCTCAATCCGACGATATCTCTCCAGAGCATATCTATCTTTTCAATGAATGTCGGACCACACTCACTTTGTCTCTCTATCTATATGTCTCTCGACTGACCTCGCTTTCTCACGCCGTATCTTCCACACATTGAAGCTACCTCTCCATCCTCACAAAGCCAGAGCTATTTAAATTGCAAGGGGGACTCCAACCTTGGATTAATTTGTGTAGGCATTTATTCGGGTGGGTTTAGATTATATTTTCGTAGCATTCGGCCCACAACTACTCCGAACACCGTTGCAACCCCCGCACCTCCCCCAATTGATTTCCCTCTGGCTCGGTCATCGCTCTCTCGCACGTCCTTTCTCGCCTTCAACGTCGCACCATGGTATTATTGCAAAAAACTCTGTTGTTCTCTTTAATTATTACAAATAAGCTACACAACTACACACCGATAGTCCACCTGGAATGGAACAAATTTCGACCCACAAATTAAAGTGCTACAAACTACACACCGAGGGGCCGACCTGTCATGAAACAAATTTGGACCCATATACAAATTAAAAAATAAAGGACGACGATCGAACATGCGACCAGGGCCTTCAAGCCGCACGTCAATAGGCAACATATGTAGAACAACAATGTTTGTTGTACCCCCCCTTTGTTCATATAATGTTTTTATATTACCACAACCTATTTAATGCATAACATGTAATATTATTTTTAGTACATTAGTGGGGCCGACTCGTTAGCACGTAGTACTATTCACCTTCACTTACTGGTGGGTTCTGTGTGTGCTCTCTCTCTCTCTCTCCTCCCCTTCTGCGTTTAGACGCACGGGAAAACACAAAGAACTCGTGGGCGATGTTGCCGTTGACCATATCTGGACGCGTTCACAAGTTACGGCACCAGTTTCACGTACTAGTAGTACTAGTCAATATGTACATGCAATGCACGTTAATTTGGAAGTATATTAAGTGCATGCACTATTTTTGGCATGAAATTAACTGCACGTTAAACGTGTTGAGCGCTCGACATTGAAGCAGTCTAGGTCGCTGGATGAGAAGGAATACATGTGGCTTGATGACGTTTTATATTATTTTGATACGGCTCTAGTAGAACATTTAGTAGATCAAACCATAGATTTCATTCAGTCTGACTCCGACTTTACATTCATACGATGATCGATCTTAAATAAACGGAAATGATAAACGTTCGGATTTTAAGCATGCAATCCGAACGTTTTTCATAGCAAATTTAGATTACGCGGCGGCGGCGGGGGCGTCTTGCGGTGGGAAGCGGCTCCTCTGTCGTGCTTCGTGTGTCATCAGGCCACTGACCGACGGTGACGGCGGCGTCTTGCGCCGATGTTGGTGTACCCCTGGACGTTGGCCCTAGCTTCAAGGAAGGCCACAATGTTCTGGACTTCGGTCTCCAGGAGCGAGTCAACTGGTGGGAGGAGGCGACTGGCGTTGGTGCAAGGAAGCGGTCGACGGCGACCATCCATGCCGCTAAGGGGGGCACTGGCACCCGCGCGGGGATAGGCGCTGGCAACGGCGCGGTGGAGACATTCATGTGCACGGGCACCGGCACGGGCGCGCACGTCAGTGCACGCGCAGGTGCATGCGCTGGCAAGTGCACGGGCGCGTGAAAGTCGGTGGGGACCTCGTGGAACCCCGTGGCATCAAGCTCGGCGACAATGTGCGGCTCCCAACCCATCAATGCCACGGGGATTGGCGCTGGTGCAGTCGGGGCGACGGGAGCCGGAACGGGAGTGGGGACAGGCGCAACGTTTTCCCGCAAGGCCGGTTCAAGCTCGTCCCAAAGCACCTTATGTGCTTGAGACTCCGGTTGGGTGTCTTCCTCAGGAAACTGGAAGACTAAGGGCAGACCATCGTGATGCGGCATGGCGTACGGTTAGGTCAGGCTGGTTGGAGGTAGCCGACAGGAGAATCGGAGAGGAAGAGAGCAGATTGTAGCGATACCGGGTAGTGCGGGGTTGATTTTAAATAGCGGCGCCGGCAACATTAAAAGTGGGAGCAGTTGGGACGAAGGTGGGCGGGGGAGCCTGGTCAAAGGGCTCGCCTCCTGGGGAGCCTGAGCAGCGGTCTGCTCGCACGCCTCCTGTCAGCCGGCGCAGCGGTCTCCTCGCACGCCTCCCGTCGACTCACACGCTTGCTCGGACGGCACCTGCCGATGAGAAGCGGTACTCGTGGCGGCACGTAAACGCCCACGGTTACAATAGTGAAAGCGTTCGCCTTAATGTGACAGGTCTTTGTTCCAAAATACCTTGGCTCTTCATTTGTGCAACTTCACATAAGCATCCTGTCTCAAATTGAAGAAAAAATTACGTAGGAATATTTGTGCCATATCACGTGACCATGCTCAGTTTCATGAATTTCTGGTCACTTTTGGATTTTCTGAAATATAAAATATAGGATTCGAAACAATACCATAACCTGCATCATGCAATAAATTTTCTCAGGATACAACATTTACTCCTATATCACATATTACAACACTCCTATATCATGCAATAACCTGAGCACAGTGACCAAATGCAATAAAATCCAGGAATATTTCAATATATTTACTCCTATATCACATAAGTAAAATGTTGTATTTCTTAAGAAAGGATTTCGTCAAACATTTTGCTTAGTTAGATTTCAGACAAGTTATATATGCAGAGTAAAAGGATAATCCCTCCGTCCCAGTGCATTGCCTGATATAGGAGTATTAAGTCAAGTACTAGGCACGAACAAACGGGCTCAATTCTGTGCTCATCCTGGTGTAGTACTCCTATTAGTACTAGGCAATGCAGTTGACAGGTGACCGTGGGTAGCGGCGACCGAGGGAATTGAACCGTGCTCCGCACGGTAGGTAATGTTGTCTAGTTACTAAAGCATCCCTCCATTGTTCATCAGTAGTCACTATGGACAGGGGACATCAGGGGAATTTCCTAGGGGTGGAATTCTGGCCGCCAGATATTGCGACTCGAAATGCGGAGGCTCGACTGGTTGGGGTTGGTGATGTCTACTATGCAACTTTCTTCTTGTAGACGTTGTTGGGCCTCCAAGTGCAGAGGTTTGTAGGACAGTAGCAAATTTCCCTCAAGTGGATGACCTAAGGTTTATCATTCCGTGGGAGGCGTAGGATGAAGATGGTCTCTCTCCAGCAACCCTGCAACCAAATAACAAAGAGTCTCTTATGTCCCCAACACACTCAATACAATGGTAAATTGTATAGGTGCACTAGTTCGACGAAGAGATGGTGATACAAGTGCAATATGGATGGTAGATATAGGTTTTTGTAATCTGAAAATATAAAAACAGCAAGGTAGCAAGCGATAAAAGTGAGCGTAAACGGTATTGCAATGCTAGGAAACAAGGCCTAGGGTTCATACTTTCACTAGTGCAAGTTCTCTCAACAATAATAACATAATTGGACCATATAAATATCCCTCAACATGCAATAAAGAGTCACTCTAAAGTCACTAATAGCGGAGAACAAACGGAGAGATTATGGTAGGGTACGAAACCACCTGAAAGTTATTCTTTCGGATCGATCTATTCAAGAGTTCGTACTAGAATAACACCTAAAGATACAAATCAACCAAAACCCTAATGTCACCTAGATACTCCAATGTCACCTCAAGTATCCGTGGGTCTGATTATACGATATGCATCACACAATCTCAGATTCATCTATTCAAACTAACACAAATTACTTCAAAGAGTGCCCCAAAGTTTCTACCGGAGAGTCAAGACGAAAATGTGTGCCAACCCCTATGCATAGGTTCATGGGCGGAACCCGCAAGTTGATCACCAAAACATACATCAAGTGAATCTCGTGATATCCCATTGTCACCACAGATAAGCACGGCAAGACATACATCAAGTGTTCTCAAATCCTTAAAGACCCGATCCGATAAGATAACTTCAAAGGGAAAACTCAATCCATTACAAGAGAGTAGAGGGGGAGAAACATCATTAGATCCAACTATAATAGCAAAGCTCGCGATACATCAAGATCGTATCACCTCAAGAACACGAGAGAGAGAGAGAGATCAAACACATAGCTACTGGTACATACCCTCAGCCCCGAGGGTGAACTACTCCCTCCTCGTCATGGAGAGCGCCGGGATGATGAAGATGGCCACCAGTGAGGGATCCCCCCCTCCGGCAGGGTGCCGGAACAGGGTCCCGATTGGTTTTTGGTGGCTACAGAGGCTTGCGGCAGCGGAACTCCCTATCTATTCTGCTCCCCGATGGTTTTAGGGTATATGGAGATATATAGGCGAAAGAAGTCGGTAAGGGGAGCCACGAGGGGCCCACGAGGGTGGAGGGCGCGCCCCCTGCCTCGTGCCTTCCTTGTTGCTTGCCTTACGTATACTCCAAGTCTTCTGGATTGCTTCCGTTCCAAAAATAACTCTCCCAAAGGTTCCATTCCGTTTGGACTCCGTTTGATATTCCTTTTCTACGAAACACTGAAACAAGGAGAAAAACAGAAACTGGCACTGGGCTCTGGGTTAATAGGTTAGTCCCAAAAATAATATAAAAGTGTATAATAAAGCCCATAAACATCCAAAACAGATAATATAATAGCATGAATACTTCATAAATTATAGATACGTTGGAGACGTATCAGCATCCCCAAGCTTAATTCCTGCTCGTCCTCGAGTAGGTAAATGATAAAAGAATGAATTTATGAAGTGTGAATGCTAGCAGGTGCACATGTTTGATCAATGATAATTTCAATCACCTTTTCTAGCATCATTATATATCATAACAGTAGCTCAACTCATAGGACTTCTCATGATCAAGTAACAAGCTATTCACATGTTTAAGTATAGATCATAAACTTTCTTGAAAACCAACAAACCGTGTTATTAGTCATCAAACAATTACAATCCATCTTATTTTCAGGAAGAGTCTATGTCAGAGCCTTGATTTAGCAAACTCCACATACTCAACTATCATTTAGTCTTTCACAATTGCTAACACTCACGCAATATTTATGGGTTCAAAGTTTTAATCAGACACAAAGAAAGATAGGGGCTTATAGATTCGCCTCCCAACCTTTTACCTCAAGGGTAATGTCAACAATAATAGTTCATGATGCCTTACATCCAATTGGATGTATATATCAGAATCTTTCCAACACAAGGTGCTTGCCAAAGGATAAAATGTAAAAAAGGAAAGGTGAAGATCACCATGACTCTTGCATAAGGTAAAAGACAATAATAAAAGATAGGCCCTTCACAGAGGGAAGCAGAGGTTGCCATGCGCTTTTATAGTTGGATGCACAAAATCTTAATGCGAGGGAACGTCACTTTATATTGCCACTTGTGATAGGGACCTTTATTATGCAGTCCGTCGCTTTTATTGCTTCCATATCATAAGATCGTATAAAGCTTATTTTCTCCACACTAAAAGATCATACATATTTAGAGAGCAATTTTTATTGCATGCACCGATGACAACTTACTTGAAGGATCTTACTCAATCCATAGGTAGGTATGGTGGACTCCCATGGCAATACTGGTTTAAGGGATGTTTGGAAGCACAAGTAGTATCTCTACTCGGTGCAAAGAATTTGGCTAGCATCAGGGGGAAAGGCAAGCTCAACGTGTTGGGCGATCCATGACAATATACTTTATTTCGGATATAAGAAAACATAACCCATTACGTTGTCTTCCTTGTCCAACATCAACCTTTTAGCATGTCATATTTTAATGAGTGCCCACAATTACAAAAGATGTCCAAGATAGTATATTTATATGTTCAATCTCTCTTCCTTCAATATTCTTTCATGAATTGTTCAAGTGACCAATACAATGTTTGCTAACCTTCAAGAAATTTACCACCTCTACTTCTTATATGTAAAGTCATTACTCCCCATGGGATAAGCATATGAAACATGTAAAATTTCATATTTATGATATTCAATTCATTCAACCATTTACTCATAGGATATAAGTGAAGCACACGAGTAAATGACAAACTACTCCAAAACGATATAAGTGAAGATCAATGAGTAGTTAAATAATTATTTAGCTATGTGAGGACTCTCTCTCATTCAATAATTTCAGATCTTGGTATTTTATTCAAACAGCAAGCAAAACAAAACAAAATAAAATGACGCTCCAAGCAAAACACATATCATGTGGTGAATAAAAATATAGCTCCAAGTAAAGTTACCGATGAACAAAGACGAAAGAGGGGATGCCTTCCGGGGCATCCCCAAGATTAGGCTCTTGGTTATCCTTGAATATTACCTTGGGGTGCCTTGGGCATCCCCAAGCTTAGGCTCGTTCCACTCCTTATTCCATAGTCCATCGAATCTTTACCCAAACTTGAAAACTTCACAACACAAAACTCAACAGAAAACTCGTAAGCTTCGTTAGCGAAAGAAAACAAAACACTACTTAAAGGTACTGTAATGAACTCATTCTTTATTTGTATTGGTGTTAAATCTACTGTACTCCAACTTCTCTATGGTTTATAAACTATTTTACTAGCCATAGATTCATCAAAATAAGCAAACAACACACGAAAAACAGAATCTGTCAAAAACAGAACAGTCTGTAGTAATCTATATCAAACGCAAACTTTATGTAACTAAAAAATTCTACCAAAATAGGACGACCTAGATAATTTCTTTATTGATCTACTTAAATTGGAATCACTATTTTATCACTTTTTGATGATTTTTAACAATAGTTTTCGTGAGCAGAAAGTTTATGTCTTTTTCAGCAAGATCAAATAATTATCATCCAAGAAGATCCTATAGGTCTTACTTGGCACAAACACTAATTAAACATAAAACCACATCTAACCAGAGGCTATATCAAATATTTATACTAAACAGAACCAAAAAGCAAGAAACAAAAATAAAATTGGGTTGCCTCCCGACAAGCGCTATCGTTTAACGCCCCTAGCTAGGCATGATGATTTCAATGATGCTCACCTAAAAGATAAGAATTGAAACATAAAGAGAGCATCATGAAGGATATGACTAGCACATTTAAGTCTAACCCACTTCCTATTCATAGGGATTTTTTGAGCAAACAACTTATGGAACAATAATCAACTAGCATAGGAAGGCAAAACAAGCACAACTTTAAAACTTTCAGCACATAGAGAGGAAACTTGATATTATTGCAATTCCTACAAGCATATGTTCCTCCCTCATAACAATTTTCAGTAGCATCATGAATAAATTCAACAATATAACCAGCACCTAAAGCATTCTTTTCATGATCTACAAGCATAGAAATTTTATTACTCTCCACATAAGCAAATTTATTCTCATTCGGGATAGTGGGGGTATCATAAGAGACTTGAATACTATAAATTGTTTCCACATTAGAAGAGTAATGTTCAGAAAAGGGGTAATCATAATCATGACAAGTTTTATAAATAGAACCATCACTACTTTTTATAGCATAAGTTTCATCACAATAATCATCATAAGTAGCAACTTTGTTCTCATCATAATCAATTGAAACATCTTCTGAAATAGTGGATACATCACTAAATAAAGTCATGACCTCTCCAAATCCACTTTCATAATTATCATAATAAGATTCAACATCCTCCAAAATAGTGGGATCATTACTTCCTAAAGTTAACACTCTTCCAAACCCACTTTCATCAATATAATCATCATAAGTAGAGGCATGCTATCCTCATAATAAATTTGCTCATCAAAACTTGGGAGGCTAAAAATATCATCTTCTATTAAACATAGCATCCCCAAGCTTGGGACAAACATTCATTTCAGCAAATATATTCTGAAACATGTCATTCTCATCAAACATAGCATCCCCAAGCTTGGGCCTTTTCATATCCTAAGCATAATCACTCTCATCATTAATAGTATGGATAGCACCAATAATATAGCAAACATTATTATCATATTATTCCAACCAAATGCCAAAAAGATTTTCAAGATCATAAGAAGTATCATTATCTTCCCAATCATAATCATCACAACAAGCAATAGGCATAACGAGATTATCGTCAAGTGCATCATCTTCCACAATTATTTTTGATTCATTTTCATGAGGCACAACAATAATAGGAGCAACATTATTTGGGAGAGATATCTTTTTACCTCTCTTCCTTTTTCTTTTCTTCTTCTTCACCACATCATGTGTGGGTTCAATCCTCTTTTTGGAGCTCCTTATTAATGAGATTGGTTGAATAGAAGGCTCCTCCTCGTTGCCTGATTCATCATAAGAAATAATAGGAGGATATTGGGAAGTCTCTTCCCTTCCATTAGTATTCTCTACATCTTCTATTTGTTTTCTTGTCTTTATGTAATTGGCAATATAAGGATTTTCAATGCAATTCACCGCACAATACATATAAATTTTCTCTAGATCAAAATCAAGAAGTTTATAACGGACAAATTCTGGAAGATGCTTAGTTATACGTTTCATTTCTTCCTAACCCATAAGAAAACTAAGTTCATTATAATGTGCAAGGGAAATCAAGTCATCACAATTTTTAGACACGATTAGGTCATGAAACAATTTGCATCGGATAGTTAAATGACCCCGTTCATTGCAAATTTCACAAGTACGACTAAGAAAATTTAAATTTTCAGCACAAACATCTAGCCTTTCTTGCAACAATTTAGTTTCTAAATGCTTATGCCTCTTGCAATATCTATCTTCCCTATTTGGTGTGTACTTGCAAACCCAATGCACTCCACAAAAATTGGCATGCTTATAGGAGACATTTTCATCATAACTAGTGCAATCATCATTAGTACTATGGATATACAAAGAGTTCATACTAACAACATTGCAATCATGCTCATCATTCAAAGATTTAGTGCCAAACATTTTATAGACTTCTTCTTCTAGCACTTGAGCAAAATTTTCCTTCCCATCATACTTACGAAAGATATTAAAAAGATGAAGAGTATGAGACAAACTCAATTCCATTTTTTTGTAGTTTTATTTTATAGACTAAAGTAGTGATAAAACAAGAAACTAAAAGATTCGATTGCAAGATCTAAAGATATACCTTCAAGCACTCACCTCCCTGGCAACAGCGCCAGAAAAGGGCTTGATGTCTACTACGCAAGCTTGTTCTTGTAGACATTGTTGGGCCTCCAAGTGCAGAGGTTTGCAGGACAGTAGCAAATTTCCCACAAGTGGATGACCTAAGGTTTATCAATCCGTGGGAGGCGTAGGATGAAGATGGTATCTCTCCAGCAACCCTGCAACCAAATAACAAAGAGTCTCTTGTGTCCCCAACACACCCAATACAATGGTAAATTGTATAGGTGCACTAGTTCGGCGAAGAGATGGTGATACAAGTGCAATATGGATGGTAGATATAGGTTTTTTTAATTTGAAAATATAAAAACAGCAAGGTAGCAAGCGATAAAAGTGAGCATAAACGGTATTGCAATGCTAGGAAACAAGGCCTAGGGTTCATACTTTCACTAGTGCAAGTTCTCTCAACAATAATAACGTAATTGGATCATATAAATATCCCTCAACATGCAATAAAGAGTCACTCCAATGTCACTAATAGCGGAGAACAAACGGAGAGATTATGGTAGGGTACGAAACCACCTCAAAGTTATTCTTTCGGATCGACCTATTCAAGAGTTCGTACTAGAATGACACCTTAAGATACAAATCAACCAAAACCCTAATGTCACCTAGATACTCCAATGTCACCTCAAGTATCCGTGGGTCTGATTATACGATATGCATCATACAATCTCAGATTCATCTATTCAAACCAACAGAAATTACTTCAAAGAGTGCCCCAAAGTTTCTACCGGAGAGTCAAGACGAAAACGTGTGCCAACCCCTATGCATAGGTTCATGGGCGGAACCCGCAAGTTGATCACCAAAACATACATCAAGTGAATCACGTGATATCCCATTGTCACCACAGATAAGCACGGCAAGACATACATCAAGCATTCTCAAATCCTTAAGGACTCAATCCGATAAGATAACTTCAAAGGGAAAACTCAATCCATTACAAGAGAGTAGAGAGGGAGAAACATCATAAGATCCAACTATAATAGCAAAGCTCGCGATACATCAAGATCGTATCACCTCAAGAACACGAGAGAGAGCGATCAAACACATAGCTACTGGTACATACCCTCAGCCCCGAGGGTGAACTACTCCCTCCTCGTCATGGAGAGCGCCGGGATGATGAAGATGGCCACCGATGAGGGATCCCCCCCCCCTCCGGCAGGGTGCCGGAACAGGGTCCCGATTGGTTTTTGGTGGCTACAGAGGCTTGCGGCGGCGGAACTCCCGATCTATTCTGCTCCCCGATGGTTTTAGGGTATATGGAGATATATAGGCGAAAGAAGTCGGTAAGGGGAGCCACGAGGGGCCCACGAGGGTGGAGGGCGCGCCTAGGGGGGTGGGCGCACCCCCCTGCCTCGTGCCTTCCTCGTTGCTTCCCTTATGTATACTCCAAGTCTTCTGGATTGTTTCCGTTCCAAAAATAACTCCCCCGAAGGTTTCATTCCATTTGGACTCCATTTGATATTCCTTTTCTGCGAAACACTGAAACAAGGAGAAAAACAGAAACTGGCACTGGGCTCTGGGTTAATAGTTTAGTCCCAAAAATAATATAGAAGTGTATAATAAAGCCCATAAACATCCAAAACAGATAATATAATAGCATGAATACTTCATAAATTATAGATACATTGGAGACGTATCAGTTGGCTAATGTGCGTACCACACACGCCACCAGAAGGACACGAGCCCGGTGTTTTTAGGATCAACACGAGCCAAGGTCTGGATGGTACGCCATTCGGTCCTACCATTCGAGTATACGAAATGAATCTTTTCAATTTCCGAACGAATCTATGTGTATTACAATGCCCGTATTTTCCTTGCAAATAGTAATCTCAACATGGTAATTGATTTATGATGAGTTCTTGAATTAGACTGAGTTTGTGATATAGTGATCTCAACGTGGATTTCACATTTCATGGTATCCCTAGTAAGTTTTTCATTGCAAATTCAAATTTAAAAGATGAATGGTATGGTGGTGAGAAAACTTTGTATGTATCAAGTATATGACCACACACACACACGAACACAACAACAATCCAATAAGTATAGTGCATCTATTTTTCCAAACCATGCATGTATGGCACGAATTCAAAAATACTCCTTCTGTTCCTAAATATTAGTCTTTTAGAGATTTCAACAATGACTACATACGGAGCAAAATGAGTGAATCTACACTCTAAAATATGTATATAATCATCTGTATGTGGCAGTCCATTTGAAAATCTCTAAAAAGACTAATATTTAGGAACGAAGGGAGTAAAATGTAAGACATGCATGGTCCTCAATTTAATATTTAAAAGGAACAGGAAACTGAAACATGAATATTAAGTCTAGTGCTACAGTACATGCAAATGTTGTGTTTAGGCAGAGCTATGTAGATTGTCGGGGGTTAACCCCTCGACCTTAGATAAAATTGTGAAGCTGTGTTTAGGATTGTTTAGATTATATTTGTCCCCACCCTCCCAAACAGCGATTGGTTCTGCACCCCCCTCCTCCCCGGGAGAATATCATGTGCCCCCAGACCTTAGATGCTATATACTGATAAGAGTTCCTTGGAGCTTGTAGATCTGAGATATAGCAGCTCACAAGATGTCTTAATATTTTTACAAGAAACCTTGATGAGTTTGAGAATTGCACACAATTTGTACAAAAACTACTCAGATGCCCTTGGATCCCATATCCGACGACCTCGAAGCTCGTATCACCGTAGCATCTAAGATGAAGGAGGACATCATATTCTCCTGTATGTAAGAATATCATGTGCTACCACACCTTAGATGCTTTGGTGATACAAGCTCTTCGGAGCCGTTGGATTTGTGGCCCAACAACTCCTTGGTGGTTCGAATATTTTTTTGCAGAAAAGCCCCCAAAGAGTTCAGCCACTGCTTACAAGCACAAAGACTGCTCAGATGCCATTGGATCTCAGATCAAAGGACATCGAAGCTCGTATCACCGTAGCGTCCAAGCTGCGAGAGCACCTAATGTTTTCTCGCATGGGAGAATATGAGGTGCCCCACACCGTAGATTCTATGGTGATACGAGTTCACGGAGATCTAACGGCTCACAGTAGGAGGTTTGAATGTTTTTGCAATATACGCCTGAGAGAGTTTGGGAATTGCGCAGAAATTACAAGTACTACGCATGTGGCATCTGATCACAGATCATATGACCCAGATGCTTGTAACCGTATCGGCTAATTAAGCTACGGGAGCACCTAATATGAGCAACGGGGAGCCATTGGATCCAAGATGCAGCGGCACACACGAGGCCTGAATGTTTTATTTGCAAAACAAAACTTGGAGTGTTTGGAAATTGCGCATAATTACAAAGACTACTCCCAAGCCATTGGATCTCAGTTCCAACGATGTAAAAACTCGTATCACCATAGCATCTAAGCTGCGGGGTGGATGTGATATTTTATGCCGCTGTCATTTTTGTTCGTAAACTTGCAAAATACGTGTAACTTGTGTCGTTACTTGTCTAAGCGCGCACAATGTTTGTTCAAAAAACCATCCTACACTGAAATATCGGAACAACACACGGGGGTCCCACTTGTCATTGATCAAATTTGGACCTAAAACTAACAAATCTGAAAGACGAGATTCGAACTGGCAACCTGGACTACAAAGCGTAAGTCGATAGCCTGAAACAACAACGGTTGTTGGCTTTGTCCCATAACTTGATTTTATATAGTATTACGTTGAGTAGAGTGGAGGGAGTGGCTCGTCAACACGTGCATGACCATTGACTCACTTACTAGTGGGTCCCAGGTCTGCGATCTCTCTCTCCTCTCCATCGTCTAACCTTTAGACGCACGGGCACACATGCAGAGCGGCGCTAGCTTGTCGTGGTGTTATTATAACTAAAAAAAGCTTGGAAAATAGAAGAATCGCCTAGAATAAGAGACGTTGTGGCTGGTCGAGACGGAGCTAACCACACCTATCCTCTGTGCCACATTAGCATGATGAAGCTATGTGGCTAGTGGGGTGTTTTCGACCGACTGGCTGTGTCCCGAGGTCGAAACATAGGTAGTACGTTTGATACAGTATAATTTTACACGCACATTTTTCCTCCGTGCTGAGACGTGGAACACCCTGCTACCGCGCGGTTTCAGGCTCCTCCCGGGTGGTGCACGCATATATTCTTCCTTGCCGAGATGTGGGATGCCCTACCGCGCGTTTTCTGGCTCCTCCTGGGTCGTAGCGCCGAAGGAACTAAATGAGTCATCAAATCACGAAAGACCACCTTTCTCGCCGAGTACATCAGTGAAGCACGGTGGCTAGCTAGTTGGGCTAGTGCGACCGATTAGCTAGGCCGCCGCCACATTTGTTTTTTCACCGCTTTTTCTATCTCCTTGCTGGCAGGTAAATTTAAATATCCACCACCGCGTTGCTCTGGTCTTTGGGTGCGGCAGGCGTGGCATGATTTTTAATTTTTTGATTGACGGGAGCAGGCGCGGCAGCATTTTTAATTTTTTGATTAATGAGAGCAGGCGTGGCAGCAATTAGTCATGATGACTCCGCCTGTAAAAACCACTGCTCGCTGATGTGAAAAGTCGTCAACTGGTGTTTTCCCATGGTGAAAACCAAAAGATCCACCCCGCTCCTCGGCTGGCTCCCTCCGCCTTCCCGTAGATTGCATTGCCTTTCAGCCGTTTTGCCCCCTTTGCTTCCTCTCCCCATTACTTCTACCTGGTGCCATGGCGGCGCAGCAGATCACAGAGTCTAAGGTGAGGCGCCTGACACAAGAGCTCCAGGGTCCAGGCCAAGGATGCGGAGCTCAGGGCCAAGGATGTGGAGCTCCGTGAGCTCAAGGAGGAGAGGAGCGCCATGCTCCTCTGTTATGTGCGGGAGTTCATGGAGCTTCAAAAGTGGCAGGCGTCCAGCACAAAGATGCTCGAGGCATCGGCGGCGTTGCTGCAGAAAGAGGGAGATACGATAGGCCGTCAGGGGAGCCGGCTGGAGTGCGAGCGGGCCGATCGTGACGAGGTCCAGGATCGCCTCAGCCACTTGGTGGACCAAGTTGCCACGCACGTGTTGCGGCTGCGTGATGCCTACCGTCGTGCCAGCACGACCATGCCGGCCTTCGGGCTAAACTCGTTCGACCACCCCGTCGACTTCAACGAGTTGCGGCTTCCTGACCTGGTCTCCTTATTCACCTATATCTTCGAGGAGCTGAGTCGTCTCCACGCGATGGTGGGGGCGGAGCTGGACGAGGAGGGGTTGCGGGCTGCCGTTGCCGTTGCTGGGCGAATCCTCTTAGGGCTCCTTCACCGGAATCCATTTGTGCCATTGGACGCCGTCTTTGACGAGCTGGCTCCCGTCGACCGGGAGCGGGCTCTGCGGGCGGTTGCACCCTACATCACGAATGTCGTGCGCCTCGAGAAGCAGAGGGACTTCGGTGGTGTTTAGGCGTCCTCTACGTGGGCATGTCCATGTCTCGGCGCAACATGACCGTTGGATCAAACTCAGATGGTGCAGATCGGTCACTGTAGCACAAAGCGTGTGGGTGTGTTTGGTTGCATTCTCATCTCAATATAGTTGTTCCCTCTTCGTGTATTTGTGTTAACCTACTAGTGTGGACTCATGCTCCCTTCATGCACTCTGCCAAACACCCAAAAGTGGGTCGAGAAGGGAACTTTTGCTCCCATCCTGTGCACCCTTCATACACCCTACCTAACACCGATTCGTGCTTCATGTGGTTCATGTTTAGTGGAGTACTGTAGAACCGTACTCTCCGTGCACTGTAGACCTAGTTCTGTTAACATTGATCTCACCGTTCATTCTCAACCGGACAGTCGAAAAAGCGGTACTATGTTACATTACTGTTCATATAGTTGACATATGCACAACATCATTTGTTGTCGTCATATCTTACTATGCTAGCAACAAGATTATGTAGTACTGACATATGAACCGATGCACATGCCTAGTAGTAGGAGCACTGTGTATGTTCAAGTGGCTCCCGTGTTTCGCACTCCTCCGTCGTAAGAGTGGAAACGCTTGCTGTAATAATTTTTTTCTTCAGAAAAATAGTGGACACGCTCTACTGTGCGGATCCTCCTCGACGATCGTCGGGAACCTTGCTACTCACTTTCGCCGACGTGTGGGACAGCCAGCATCGGGGTCCACCAGTCATGCACTAAACTACTCCGTAGTAGAGTGCCCAACTTCACGGTAGACTACCCCGATCGAAGCGCCGCGGTAATGCCCAATGAGCCGTCAAATCACAAAACCCCCTCCTTTCCAGCAGTAAGTTGGACGGACGAAGCAACTATCATTTCACTCTTCTCTCTCAGCTTCCTCTCTTGAAGAAAACCCCCACTCGCTTCTCCCTCATCTTGTTCCTCATTTCTTCAAGAAAACCCCGACCTGCTTCTGCCATTGTTCTTCTCTCCCAAAGAAGGAAAGGTGAGCGCATCAATGGTGTTGATTCTGGCCAAGGCCTGGTCTTGCAACCCCGAGACTGATCCTATAACCCCCTCTCTGTTCTTCTTTTGGGTTTGTGATTATGGTTTCTTTTCTTTTATTTCTATTTGATAGTTTCATGATGGACGCTGGAGCACCGGCCGAAGTGATGTCTATGGCTCTGGCCAAAACCGTCGAGGGTCATGGTACGAAGAAGCGCAAGCACCCCGCCGAGACTACCGCAGACAAGCTCAAAGCCATCGCCCTATCCAAGCCCCCCTCTCCGGGATCCCTCATTAAGCAAGTCCAGGTAATATCTCTTCTTGACGATCTTTTTCTCGATCTTGATCGTGTTTTTTCATCTAACACGCAGTACTAGTACTAGTAGTGCAACTTTCTGGGTGATCCTGCATGTGATTTTTGTGTGCCAAATGACGATTCTAAATTCCTCTTTTGACCAAAACATGCGAGAGGTTGACACTGATTTCTTATAGATTACTTTCAACTACTTTATGAACATCAATGCTACCTTTGAAGAGGGTATATTTGCCTCAGTAACTTGTGTTATGGATATTGCAAGTAATCCCTCTGCTCTCATGCCTTTGAAGACATGTTCTAGTGTCTTTGTTCACTCATTTCTGTGCCTATATGTAGTCATATATGGAGTAAAATATCGAAAATCATCTTATATTTCTGAACAGAGGTAGTAATAAAATATCTGGTTTCTGTTTGAATTAGAACCAGGTCCGCGGTGGAGATGAAGTTCTCAAAGTCATGTCGTGTGAACTGTAAGACCTGAGGATGAGTTCTACTGCTAAACTATCCAGCTGCTGTGTCCTTGTCGCCACGTGTCCTGAACTAGTGTTTTCCTGTAGCATTGTTGTCAGGCGTGTTCTCGAGGCTGTACTTGACCACAACAATTACCTGGTTGTGCCTTCAATTACGAAGGGTGTGGTTCTTATAAAGCTTCCTGACAAATCTAATGCGTCATGTCTTCATCGTAATGTTTATGAGTGGAAAGACCACTCTGTTAGGTTCTCCAAGGTTGACAAGATGGTGATGGTGCCGGTAGACATCTCACGAAGTCCATGGCCTAGTCAGTTATGCGGGGTTCATCCCGTAGGTCGGTGGCAAGAAATAGTCCGCAGAGTTTAATTAGTGCAACTTTGCTTGTCTGTAGTAAGTACTATTGTTCAGTACTTGATTTGTGTTTGTGAACCCTGTATTGTTTAGTACTGCCGCTTTTGGTGTGTGATGAGACCTAAGAATAGTCTATGTTCATGTTTGTCCACTCAATTCAGTCTGTATATTTTGGAGTATCCAGATCATCTTTTTTGTGAGGATGGTTTATCAATTATGGTTACACTGTGATATCTGTATGCATTGCAGGGTTTATCGCACCCACCAGGATTTCCAGTCCCATGGATGTTCGGTCCATACGATTTGTCACGACCTTTGGACTGTCCTACTTGTGGGAGTAGGCGGGGGCCCTGTATGCCACGCGTAGTTGGACGATCAATCTTCCGTTTAGTACTTCAACATAGTGATTTCCTGGTAAGGATTCACTTGTGTCACATCAAGTAAATCTTATTGATTTACTGTCTAAATCTTAGTGATTTAGTGTCATGTTTTCTTTCTTTTGCTGCAATTTTACGATGCAGGTTTTGCCATGTGACATTCATCACAGAATAAATTATTTGGTTTGCTCTACGATGGATATTTTTGCAGGTTTCCCTTCTTATATCGTGTCAGTAACGAAGGCACTGTCCATCACTTATATCACTGGAAAAAATTGGATCAGTCTGTTGTCTGAGTACAAGATGAATCCCTATGATGAACTGTAGTTTGGTTTAACAAACATGCCACAATTAGTCCTTCTTGCGTTTAAAAGAAATGAAGAAAAAGACTGGATCACGGTCACGGAGCCTACTCAAGTTAGAAAGCTGATCATAGTAGACCAGACACGATCGTCGTTGTCTCGCACATCGGTACCACCTTCAGCAACGGATCGAGCACCGGCAGTTGCTCTAGCACTGACAGCAGCAGCAGCTCAGTCTGATCCAGCTGAGGATTGGGCACCGACCGCATCAGCGGATCAGGCTGATCTACCGAAGGATCGGGCATCGACAACGGCACCTGCTCCGACACGGCACCAGCTCTACAAGGATCACCATCTCCGACAGTAGCAGCGGCACTACCAGTCGCACCGGCACGGGCACCAGCAACGGCTTCGGCACCTGCACCAGCACTTGCACTTGCATCTGCTCCGGCCCATGCAGCGGCAACAGAAACAACAGTTTCACCGACAACAGACTGGGCTGCAGTTCGCACTTCATATACCAAAGTCCTTACAAAAACCGACATGTCCACCTTCTTGGTAAGCATTGGCTGCCCAAGTGCTTCGTTTTTTTTCTTTCCATGTTGTTTCACATGATTCACTTTGTTGATCTAACTGTTTGTGTATGTCTTCTTGTTTGCAAACAGAGAATTCCTAGAGCAACGAGGGAGTCGTTCAACAATCCGGGCGACCGTGGCCAAGTTTCTCTTACCATGCGCAGCCTTGGTGTGAATGAACCTGCTCAATATACCGTAAGTACAAAGGATGGTCGCATGATGATTGATTCTAAAGGATGGTCAAGGTTTAAATCTAAATCATATCTTGCGGTAGGGGATGATGTCAAAATCGAACTTTCTCGGCAAGGAGAGCTGGTCCAAATCAACTTTGAAATTCTTCAGTAGCAGCACGCAACTGCCGAACTGATCTATCCTCCGAGAGATTTTGATGTAATAATCTGGCATGGTGAAACAAGTGTCCTGTGTGTATAAGTAGTACGACAGTATTATTTATCACATGGTATATCGTTGATAGAATTGCAACTCTGATTGCTGGTTAGGAACTGTCGTTCGATTTCATTCTAACAGCTGTCGTGCTTTACTCAATTTTGTGTATTCGCCTTGCGACCGCATCTAAAACCAGCGCCGTACCGATCGCTTGCAATATGAAAAGCGCTGAGGTAGAACACATGGGCCCCCAAACATGCAGGCCCACCGGCCTGTGGCCCAAAGTCCAGAACCGTGAGCCTATCTGAGTATTATATTCTCAGCTGAACCCCCATAATGCCCGTGCGTTGCACGTAACATCAAGATGCATTTGTATGAGTATTTTATCTTGTGAGAGAAAAGGATGAACGAGGGAAGGCCTTATTTGCAAGTGTGGAGAGGTGTGTGGGTACCTTTTTGCAAAATTGCCATAGTTTCCTCCTATCCGCCAGATATAAATCGGATGACCTATATTGCAGGATGGCAGGCACACCATCATCACCAACTCATCTATGCTATGTAAAAAAACTCTGTTTTCATAATTATATATGTTATATATATTCCCCTTGATTTTTCTTATGTATAAAGTTGTGATATAAAAGATTTTTATATTTCTTTACAGAGGGAGTATCTCTCTGTCAAAAATATATTTATGTGTAACTAGTTACTCCTGTCTTTCTACTTCCTTTCATTGATATGTGGGGCATCCGGCAACGGGGTCCACGTGCCATATGCACCAAATTAGAGTGCACAACTGCACGGTAGACACACCCCGGTCGTAGCACCGCAGTAATGCCCAATGAGCCATCAAATCACAAAAAAACCCCACCTTTCCAGCTTTAGCAGTGAGTTGGACGGACGAAGCGGCAATATTTCACTCGGCCTGAATCCCCTTCTCCCTCGTCTGCTTGTTCAGAGAAAACCCCCGCTCGGCGATTGCATAGGGTTTTCTCATGGAGAACCTGGTACAAATTCTTCATCCATCCCCGATAAATCCAAGTCCCTTGGTCGCGGGTAATCCTAGGATGGCAGCCGCCACCGTTGATGCATTTTTCTTCCTACTGAATCTAGTGTGTTTCATTTGCAGTGCCCAAAGTGCGAGGACCCTACAGGTTCCTGCGCCCTCGGCGAGACGCCACACTTGTTCCTTCTCATCCTAACACAGGATTTTAAAATGCGCATAGTATGTTCTTAGAATCCTCTTTTCTATCCGGGAGGGTGGGGTTTTTTGAACATGCTGTCGACTAATTTGGAAATTTGGATTGCTATATTTGGATAAAAGGTACTAGTACCATGGTCAACACTGACGTGAAGGAGGAAATTATTTCTAGATTTGGATAGGGAATACATTGTGTTCTCATATTATTTTTCCTGCAGTGCATTCCTTGCTCTGCCAGAACACATGTACTCAAGATGCTCGGCCTTGCCATAACTGAATAAACCAGTTTAATGGTCACAGTGAAGACAAGCCATGGATATAAGTTCCGAGTTGGGTTCATGAACCAAGAAGATCGCTGCTTTTTTATGGCCGAACTTGGATAAACTTTCTCAAGTGTTACGGACTGAAAGTTGGCGCACGAATGTTGATGGAAATAGCAGAACCTGGTCTCATCTTCACTGTGATCTTCCACCCCGACGTTGTTCCAATTGTTCATCCATGTTAGTTTTGTATCTGGTTCTTGCTTGTTGCCTCAATTATTTCTTAATCCACCTATTCTGTCTAACTAATCACAGTTTAACTTTAGAAGTAGCAATGAATCTCTCACGAAGATGCTACTTCTAACTAATATTTTCTTATAATTGGTGGCACATGTAAGTTTTTTCAGAGTTAAGCAGGCTATTCGTTTGTTATTCTGTAAGAACTCGGCTGTTACTGATGGCACTGAAGTTGACTGGGACGACATCCACAAGTTCCTACACTTCAATGATCGTCTTGAGGTCCTTGTGGGGCATTTCAATGGTGGAAGGCCACGTGGGATATGTGTGCCATTGCTGCACTCGTTGAACAGGTCCAACTTTTTCGAGAAACTTATGGTATGAGATGTTTTCTGTTATATATGTTGTGCATAAACTCTTGCTTATACACAGTTTTACAGCTGTGATCTTCTTGAAACAGAAACTGCCCAGTTCAATTGTTCCTATACATATGTCTGACCATGGTCAGGTCAGACTTGCGCTTGGTCACAACATGATGTTTATGTCGACCTACTCCATTCCCCTTGGAGGAGAAAAGATACTTATTCATGGGTGGTCTCAAATAATGAAGGCCCGTCCATCTTGGAGAATAGGACAGAAGATTATGTTCCTGCTTTTCCATGGCTCTAAAACGAATATACTGTTTATTGACCACATTGCGAGATGAAGTCGCTTTCAGAAGATTGTGGATGCGCGGGGTGGCGCCTGGGCCTTGTCCTGGGGCTTGGCGGCCTTACCCTTGGTTAACTGTAGGCAAAGTAGCATAGTTCGAGGCGTGTTTTGTACGGTTGAACCTGTATAAGTACTCATACTGCTTTCAGCTATGGTTGTTAAGTGCCCCTGCTGGTTTCAGTTAAGGTCGTTAAGTACTCATGCTGCTTCTACAGTCTATCGTGTTTCTTCAGTCCTGTCTTCCTTCAGCCGCCAAAACCAAACCAGCGCCGGCGGGGCCGCCTACTTCCGCCTCCCACGGCTGGCTGCGCCTCAGCGCACGCATCGCCGCCCCACCGTCTCCTAAATCGTTAACGCCGACATCCGAGGTCTCGCCATCGTCCTCCGTGCACTTTGGTACGCTCGCCACGGTGCCGCCCTCTTGCATTGTCAACATGGTCAACAAACAACAGGAATCGGCAGACTGTACATGGAGAGGATGACAGTAGGGGCCCACCATGTCCATGGCCGGACACAAGGAAGTTCCTCATTTTTTGTTATATATACTCCATTGTCAGCGTATGGAAAAAGAAAATGCTTCCTCCTAGTGGTTTCCTGACATCTGGGACCCACGACATTGTCAGCGTATATAGTCAATAGACAAGAGAACAACACCACAAGATCGGCTAACACCTGGGACGTAGCTGCTCGAGCAATATTTTTTTATTGTTGAGACGGAGCAGGGTTTCAACTGGGCTGTGGCCCATCTAGCCCAAGCTTATATTTTATGTTCACCATATGACCAGCCCAGCTATTTTTTCTTTGTGAAAATGAGCCCATTTATTTTTTCTGAAGAATACCCAATCCAGGCCTACTTATTTTTCTACGCCCTGATGGGCTGCAACTCTTTCAAGACGCCTGCAAATCTTGAAAGTAATATGAAATGGGTTGTAAATATAAAAACAGATGACAAATTGGCAATTACTTTATAATTTCTGAATTTTTTCACATTTTCAGATTCCTATTTCACTGGGCTTTAACCTAATTTAAATATATCTTCAAAGTACTTTAAATCTGGCTCGACATTTCGGTATTAAAAATAGTTTGGAACCCACAGAAATATGCGAAATTTCGTTTAAATTTTTAACCCTGGCCCTGGCCAACAAAAAAATGGACTGCAATAAATTGCATAAGAAGTTGCAATGAGCTATATATAAATTATTAAAAAAATAGGGAATGGTCTGACTTGTGGGCCTATTAAGTTGACGCGTATGCAAGATTTTTTTACTTATTATATACGTCAACAAACGATTCTAGCAGACGTAACCGTTGGATGTCAATCCAACGGCCGTCGTGTTTCTTCAATCTCTGATCTTCTTGCTCCAGCCGCCAAATCCAGCGCCGGCGGGACCGCCTGCTCCCGCCTCCCGTGGCCGGCTGTGCTGCCGCGCAGGCCTCACACCCCCCTACTACTCCCACCACTGGCCAGGCCATCCCTCTACTCACCCACATCCCTCCACTGTTGTGGCTTCGCCGCCTCCGGGTCATTCCCTTCCTGGGTCTCGCCGTCGTCCATCGCGCTAGTGTTCTTGGCATGGCGTGGTGAATGTTGTCAACAAACGACAACATCGGAAGAGGGATGTACATGGAGAGGCTGACAGTTGGGACCCACATGGTCCATGGCCGCACGCAAGCAAGCACCTCCTTATTACGCCAAGAAAGAATGAATACTCCCGCTGATAGCTCAGACCCACCAGCTATATCTTCGCACGCAAGGAAGTGCCTCCTTATTATGCACAAAAAAATGAATACTCCCCCTGCTAGCTGGGACCCACCATAGTGGGAGCCTGACTTGTGGGCCTACTAAGTTGAGGCGGACGGAGGGCTTTGTCAACTTAATCAACAAACGATTCTATCACCAGCGACCATTGGATTGTTAACATCCAACGGTCGTCCTGCTTCTTCAACCTCTGATTTTCTTGCTCCAGCCGTCCAAACCACCGCGTGCTCTTGCCTCTCGTGGCCGGCTGTGCTGCTGTGGAGGCCTCACCTCCCCCTACTACTCCCGTTGCTGGCCAGTCCATCCCTCTACTCACCCACAACCCCTGTTATTCTGCGGCGACGGCAGGCTCACATCACAGCCGAACCAGTGAACCCTCGTACTCTTGTCCACGTGGGCTTCCACTGCCGCGTCTTCCCCGGCTCCACGTCGTCCCCTTCCTAGGCCTCGCCGTCATCCACCACGCTGGTGCTCTCGGCACGGCGCGGTCAACGTGGTCAAGGAACGACTTCCATTGGAAGAGTACTGTACGTGGAGAGGCTGACAGTTGGGTCCACGGCCACAGCAAGGAAGTGCCTCCTTGTTGCGCGGAAAATAATGATTCCTCCACCTGACAGCAGGGACCCGCTGGACGGGCCACCATATTTCGTGAAAAAATGTTTCTCCCCTGACTACTGGGACCCACCAGCTATATCTTCACAGGCGAGGAAGTGCGTCCATATTACGGGCAAAAAAATGATTCGCCCCCTGACTGCTGGGACCCACCAGCTACATCTTCGCACGCAAGGAAGTGTCTGACAGTCAGGACCCACCTGGTCGAAGCGTACGTAGCGTTGTCATTCTGGTCGCGAACGTGTATGTACATACTGGTTGATGTAGAGGCGCGCACGTGTCGTAGTAGAGGCGTACACATAGCATGTACACATACGTACAGCGGCCAGGGTGCAAGAAAGAAAATATGGCCATGTACGTACATACGGACGGGGTCTCGAACGCCTAGTCGCACATACGTACGTGTACATGGCTGGGTCGGAACAGAGAAGCTGCACCATCGTCGTGTTCATGGGGAGGCAACAGAATGCGTCGTGTTCATCGGGAGGCAATGGAATACGTCGTGTTCATCGGGAGCCAACCGGCTTGGACGGAATAGTCGATGGAAACGAGGCCTGGCGTACCGCAGAACGGAGGAAACGGCCTTGTGTTCGACCGGCCACGGTCGAAACGGGATCCTGTTCATCGGGAGGCATCTGGCGTACCGCAAAACGGAGGAAACGGACCTCCGACGGTGGAAACGGAGTCCTGTTGATCGGGAGGGGTGTGGCATACCGCAAAATGGAGGAAACGGACTTGTGTTGGAGCGCTATGGTCGAAACGGGGGTCCTATTCATCGGGAGGGGGTGTGGCGTACCGCAAAACGGAGGAAACGGACTTGTGTTGGAGCGCTACGGTCGAAACGGGGGTCCTGTTCATCCACCCTCGACCTCCTCCAGCCTCCACCTACGACTGTTCATCCACGGGCTCATGTTCATCCAGCCTCCACCACGCGCTCCTCCACCGGCTACTGTTCAACTAGCCCTCTCCACGGGGTCCTGTTCAACCACCCCTGAACGGGCTACTGTTCAACCAGCCCTCCACGGGGTCGTCCTGTTCATCCAGCCCTCCACGCGGTCCTGTTCATCCACCCCCCAACTGGCTCGATCGATCGGGGTTCTTTTCATCCAGCGGCAACGGCCTCTACTACCACGGGGTCCTGTTCATCCAACCCCCCACCGGGAACTATTCATCCAACCCCCCCCCCCCAATAACACTCATTGTTCATCCAGAGGCAGCATCGATCGGCTTCAGTTAGCAGCTGTAGGGAAGGAATCACTCGGGTTCGGTTAACAGCAAGGGATCGATCGCTCGGGTTCAGTAATGTAGCTAGTGCAATCGCTCGGGTTCAGTTAGAGCCCAACGCCTCGCTCGGGTTCAGTTAGAGCCCAATGCCACGCACACACGCGCGTACGTATGAGAGAAACGCGCATCGCTCGGCCCCCGACCACCCACCGTAACCGGGAACTCCCCCGATATTTTCCTTGCCCTCGCTTCTACCATAGTTTTTTTCGCCATGGACGACCCAAAGAATGTCATGCAGCTGCGTCTCCGGCCCGCCCAGGACGAAAAGCCCATTTTCTGTCATGATTTTTTGTCATAGAAGTATGACCCCACCGCATCTATGATGATACCGGGTTTTGTCACAATTATCATCATAGAAGTGTCATAAGCATGACAAAAAAATTTGTTTGGCCCAAAATGTCACGGATGTGTCTTTTTTTGTAGTGTGTAGTGCTATATCCATGGCTCACGCTCATGTATTGCTTGAAAGTTGAAAAGGCTTGAGAACATTAAAAGTATGAAACAATTGCGTGTCTTGTCATCAGGGTTGTTCATGATGAAATACTTTGTGTGATGAAGATGGAGCATAGCCAGACTATATGATTTTGTAGGGATAACTTTCTTTGGCCATGTTATTTTGAGATGACATGATTGCTTTATTAGTATGCTTGAAGTATTATTGTCTTAATGTCAAATGATAGACTATTGCTATGAATCACTCGTGTCTTAATATTCATGCCATGATTAGATTATATGATCAAGATTATCCTAGGTAGCATTCCACATCAAAAATTATCTTTTTTTATCATTTACATACTCAAGGACGAGCAGGAATTAAGCTTGGGCATGCTCATATGTCTCCATCGTATCTATAATTTTTGATTGTTCCATGCCAATATTCTACAACTTTTACATACTTTTGGCAACTTTTTATACTACTTTTGGGACTAACATATTGATCCAATGCCAGTTCCTGTTTGTTGGATGTTTTTTGTTCCGTAGAAAATCCATATCAAACGGAGTCCAAACACGGTAAAAACTTACGGAGATTTTTTTTTGGAATATATGTAAATTTTGGGAAACAGAATCAACGCAAGACGATGCCCAAGGGGGCCACAAGGCAGGGGCGCCCCAGGGGTAGGGCACTCCCTGGGCTTTTGTGGTCAACCCGTATGGCGTTTGGTGCCCTTCTTCTGGCGCAAGAAAGCTAATATCCAAATAAAAATTGTGTTAAAATTTCAGCCCAGTCGGAGTTACGGATCGCCCCCTCTATGCAGCGGTATAACACCCCTTCTCCCCATTGTAATCTCTACTTGAAGATGGTGCTCAATGCTATATATATTTCCCAATGATGTATGGCTATCCTATGATGTTTGAGTAGATCCATCTTGTCCTATGGGTTGATTGATGATTGTGATTGGTTTGAGTTGCATATTTTATTATTGGTGTTGTCCTATGGTGCTCTCCGTGTCGCGCAAGCGTGAGGGATCCCTGCTGTAGGGTTTGCAATATGCTCATGATTTGCTTATGGTGGGTTGCTAGAGTGACAGAAGCTTAAACCCGAGTAAGTAGGTTGTTTGCGTATGCGAGTAAAGAGGACTTGATACCTCATAATGCTATGGTTGGGTTTTACCTTAATGATCTTTAGTAGTTGTGGATACTTGCTAGAGTTCCAATCATAAGTGCATATGATCCAAGCAGAGAAAGTATGTTAGCTTATGCCTCTCCCTCATATAAAATTGCAATAATGATTACCGGTCTAGTTATCAATTGCCTAGAGACAAATAACTTTCTTGCGTGACAAAAAGCTCTCTACTAAAACTAACTTAGTTGTGTCTTTATCTAAACAGCCCCTAGTTTTTATTTACGTGCTCTTTATTATCTTGCCAACCTATCCTATCACACCTACAAAGTACTTCTAATTCCATACTTGTTCTAGGTAAAGTGAACATTAAGCGTGTGTAGAGTTGTATCGGTGATCGATAGAACTTAAGGGAATATTTGTTCTACCTTTAGCTCCTCGTTGGGTTCGACACTCTTACTTATCGAGAAAGGCTACAATTGATCCCCTATACTTGTGGGTTATCACCACTGATCTCCTCTGGCTCGTTGTCAAGAATTTGCCATCCTACATCGCCATCGAGCCCCTTTTGTCATTTCTGAAGGACATGTTCTACGATGCTGGCTTGGGATCCACAGCTTCCAAGTCAGACCTCATCGACGGCGACCACGAGGAGAGCACCCTGTCCAGCTCTTCCAAGGGGAAAGAGCCCATCTGCTCTTCCAAGAGGAAAGAGCCCGTGTGCAACATTAGGGAGGGCACCCTATAGCCGTGCTTTTCCAAGGGGAAGGAGCCCATCTGCCACAACATGGAGCGCATCCAGGGTCCATGCTCTTCCCACGGGAACGAGCCCATCTGTGACAAGTGAGGAAACCCATGATATTTTTTGATGTGCCTCTTCACAGGGGGGAACCCATGATTTGTTTTGTCGAGTCCCTTTTGTAGTGTAGTGAGAATATGTCCAGTTTTAATTGCTATATTTGGTTGTTTGTAGTATGCCTTGTTTATTTCAGTTGTTCACAATGTGATGCTCTATATGTGCAATTATTTACTGTGTAGTACATTTCATCAATCCAGTTTTAAACATACCGATAGGAATGCATATATTTGCTTGCTGTTAATCTTGTTATAGCATGCCTCTTTTAAAGTTTTTTGATTGTTCGGTTGTTTGTAGTTAGCATATGTCCAGTTTCAAATGTTATCTTTGGTTGTTCGTAGTATGCCTTGTTTATTCCAGTTATTTCACAATGTGATGTTCTATATGTGCAACTATGAACTGTGCAGTTCAATTTCATCAATACTAGTTTCAACAATACCACTATGAATGACTACATTTGGTTGTTGCGTCTTGTCGTTAACACGCCTTTCCATTTTTATTTAACAATAACCAGTGTACTTAGACCGGGACAATACCAGTTTGAATGACTATGTTTGCTTGTTGTTAAATGTTAGGCCTGTTGCAGTTAACACACCTTTCCACTTGTTTTGCTTTACTAGCGGGCTTAAACCTGCACACTGAAGCTATCTTTTGGAGATTATTTTGTCTACCATGGATATATTTGGTTGATGTTTAGCCTGCTGTGCTTAACATGCCTCTCGATGTACTTACACGGGACAATTTTGGGAACGACTACTGTTTTCCATCGAGGTTAGTTTCATCCCATGGCTTATACATACTCACTGTTCAGGATATCGGTAGCTAGTACCATATAGGTCGGGGGCTGACAAGGGACTAATCGATGAATCAACTTTTAACTGAATATATCTATAACCCATTTATCATTAGGTTAACTAGGGCCATATGTAATATATCTGAGGCTACATAGCAACATGCACTGTACCTAATGTCTAAATATGCAACCCTAGGCTACATAGCAACAAAGAGTGTTACCTTAATGTTCTGTTGATGTCTAGATATACGTAGAATAGCAGCAGCAGCACAACAATAACAACAACAACACAGCCTTGTTTGGATACTCAACTTAGCTAGAGTTTAGAATTAATTTCTAGCTCATGACTAACCCTGAACTAACTCCATCCAAAGAGGTGTTTGGCTGACAGGGTTAGATTGACAATAAATGCACTAGGAGAACTAGCTCCAATTGGCACCTCTTGGGTTGGATAGTTTTCTTGGGTGGGTTATATGCAAGTAGCTCAAACTAGCCCTCATGTTTGGATATACTTTAGGTTATTTGAGCCCGAACTAGCTCAAACTAACTCTAACCCATGGATACAACAACAGTTAATCAACCAATAATTTGTAAGAATGCAATAAACTCCTTCTGGCCCATAATATAAGATGTTAATGTTGGGAAACGTCGCATGCATTTCAAAAATTTCCTACGCTCACGCAAGATCTATCTAGGAGATGCATAGCAACGACAGGGGAGAGTATGTCCACGTACCCTCGTAGATCGAAAGCGGAAGCGTTTGACAACGCAGTTGATGTAGTCGGACTTCTTCTCGTTCCGACCGATCAAGAACCGAACGTACGGCACTTCCGAGTTCTGCACACGTTCAGCTCGATGACGTCCCTCGAACTCTTGATCCAGCAAAGTGTTGAGGGAGAGTTCCATCAGCATGACGGCGTGGTGACGGTGATGGTGAAGTGATCCGCGCAGGGCTTCGCCCAAGCACTACGTGAATATGACCGGAGGCGTAAACTGTGGAGGGGGGCGCCGCACATGGCTAACAACTGTTGATGTGTGTTCTAGAGATCCCCCCCCATATATATATATATATGTTGAAGGGAAGGAGAGGCAGCCAAGGGGGCGCCCCAAGTAGGAGGAATCCTACTTGGGGTCCTCCCAATTCGGCCTCCCCCCTTTCCTATTCCTATTCGGAGTAGGAAGGGAAGATGGGGAAGGGGGAATCCTATTCCCTTTTTCCTTTCCTTATTCCCCTTTCCTTCTCCAATTTGGCCAGCCCATATGGGGGGGCGCACCAGCCCCTTTGTGGCTGGTGTGTTTCCCCTCTTGGCCCATAAGGCCCATATCTTTTGCTGGGGGTGCCCGGAACCCCTTTCGGTGAACCGATAAGTACCTAGTGCATCCCGAAACACTTTTGGTGTCCGAATACCATCGTCCTATATATCAATCCTTACCTCTCGACCATTTCAAGACTCCTCGGCATGTCCGTGATCTCATCCGGGACTCCGCACAACATTCGGTCACCAAATCACATAACTCATATAATACAAAATTGTCATCGAACGTTAAGCGTGCGGACCCTACGGGTTCGGGAACTATGTAGACATGACCGAGACACCTCTCCGGTCAACAACCAATAGCGGAACTGTCGGGACCCCGATTCCAAGTCACACCGATCTAGCCTGTAACACCTCATATCACTTTGCGGCCTCACGCACGGTATTCCCACGGGTGTCGCCTTACCATGGCCCGGGACCGTTTGCGCCTTTTGGCTCACGTATATGACAGTGTCGCTAGCATCCATATGACAGAGAACCCGGGCCGACATGGCTAGTCGTGAACCCAAAGCGGCACTAACGTATGGGGACAGGCATACATGAATCAACATCGAACGTGTCGGTCAGCAGCGTGCGAATCCGGGCTGTAGCACTGGGCTAACAGGACTCCGGGAACCCGGGCTGTAGCAGGCTAGGCAGGACTCCGGATGTCACCGCGTGACATTTTCCCGAAGGGACAGACACAGGAACGATATGAAACACATGCCAGCCAGTCAAGTGTCCAGAGCAGTAGTGCTAGGCTAGCAGGACTCCGGTGAACCGGGCTGTAGCGGACTACTATGGCTCAAGGAGGCACTAGACTACATTTCCCCATAAGAGAGGTTGCTAAGGATAGACAACTAGATTGTCGGATCCCACACATACCAAGCATTTCAATCATACACACAATATGCTCGATATGTGCAAATACAACATGGCATCACAACAAGACTCTACGACTCAGAGTATTTATTCATTAGGCTCCGAAGAGCGAGATATTACAAACATGGGTCTCATGACCCAACACTCAGAGCATACAAGTCAAACACAAGCGGAAGCTTAACATGTCTGAGTACAGACAACTATAAATGAAAAAGGCTGAGAAGCCTGACTATCTACTAGATCCTGCCGAGGGCACAAGATCGTAGCTGAGGTATCAAGCTAAACGTCGAAGTCCACGCGGAACTACTAGCGAGACTGAAGTCTCTCTGCAAAAACATAAATAAGCAAACATGAGTACAAATGTACCCAGCAAGACTTACATCAGAACTAGCTACATATGCATCGGTATCAACAAAGGGGGGTGGTGGAGTTTGACTGCAGCAAGCCAGCTTTGACTCGGTGGCTATCCTAAACTATGACTGCAAGTAACTCTTTTGAGGTGGCGCACACGAGTCCACATATTCACCATATCAATACTCCACTATGGACCCGCTCCCGTCTCCCTACGAGAACGCCGTCCATAGCACTCACGCTTATCTTGCGTATTTTAGAGTATCCACTTTCACTTGTCTATGAACTGTTATAGGCAACCCAGAAGTCCATTTCCGCGGACACGGCTATTCGAATAGATGATGTTAACCCTACAGGGGTGTACTTCGACACACACGCTCTCACCACTTACCGCCATTTACACGACATGTACTCGGCAACCTTCAAGCGGAGGCCCAGCGAGGGTGTCGGCCACAGCCTACCTAAACACTCAAGTCTCTAGTCCAGGTTTATCGCCTATTCAGGTTCCATCCGCAGGGAGTCCGGCCGAGGTTTCCACATACGGCCCCGAACGATGTGTGCAGGGTTCCCGAGACACCAAACGGGCGCCCGGTACACCGTGCCACGTGCCTACCGCATCACAGCCCACCCCTCGGTCAGCGCTGTCCACGGCCTCCAGCATACTACAAACACCAGAAACTACTTGCAACTCCTGGACAGAGGACAAGGGTGATTAAGAAGCCGAGAGGGTCCATTGGTTTCGGGCCCAATGCGTGGTAGTAACTGTATCATGGATCACAAACACAGAACTCAGTTCCTGAGGACGGCTTCAATGAGACAACCCACCATGTACTCCTACATGGCCTCTCACCGCTACCTTTACCAAATCGTGTTCACACACTTAGCTCACACACAGTAGGACATGTTCATCACCACTCCAATTCATCCCCGATGAATCAGACCCGACTCAACTCTAAGCAGTAGCAGGCATGACAAACAAGCATGAATGAGTAGGCACATCAGGGCTCAAACAACTCCTACTCATGCTAGTGGGTTTCATCTATTTACTGTGGCAATGACAGGTCATGCAGAGGATAAGGGGTTCAACTACCGCAGCATGTAACAGTTGAATCATTGTTGTCCTAATGCAGTAAAAGAGAGCAGGAGCGAGAGAGTGGGATTGTATCGGAATGAGCAAGGGGGTTTTGCTTGCCTGGCACTTCTGAAGATATTATAGTTCTTCATCGGTGTCATCGAACTCATCGTCGGAATCACGGCTTATCGAAAGGGGACAATCACCGGCAAACAAGAAAGAACACAATCAATGCAATGCAACAATTATGATGCATGATTATGACATGGCAATATGACGTGATTTGGCCTAATGCAACTAGCAACAGAAAGGTTTGGGTTGGTTTGAACTCAAGGTTCAAATTCACATTCAAACTATGAATTCAAATAGTGCATTATCATGTTTTCACCTATACAGCAGGTATAACTTAGTTTGACATGCATGAAAATGATACAGATGGATAGATTGCATTTTTCTGATAATTTTTCATATATAAATTATTTCATTCTGAGCTACGGTTGATTTTACATGATTTTTAGAAGTTTATACTATTTTCTGGAATTTTCTGAATTATTTTAAATCCAGAAAATGAGTTATTGCGTCAGCACTGCGTCACTGTGACGTCATCTGGTCAACAGCGGCTGGTCCAGGTCAAACCTGACCAGTGGGTCCCGCGTGTCAGTCTCTCAGTGCCTAATTAAGTTTAGGTTTAAACTAAACTAACTTTTAACAGGGCTGGCCCCACACGTCAGTGGGTCAGGGGGGAAGTCAAACCCCGGTCAAGCAGGGTCAAACCCGCCGGACTTGGTCCACGGCTCGTCGCCGGTGAAACCCGGGACGGCGAAGGGGCTCGGGATTTGCCCACGGTCGACTAAATCGACCGCGGTTTGGTCCTACGCGTAGCTGGGGCTCTCGCGCATCTAGTAGGCCAAGCGGGAGGAGCTGGGGTGGTCTAAGTCGACGGCGGCGAGCATGAATGCGGCGGCCGGAGTTCGGGCGTCGGTGGTTTTGCTGCTGTAGCGTGCTAGTGGGTGAATGGATGCACTAGCGAGGCGCTACGAGGTGCGGTGAGTGTTTTAGGCACCCGCGCGTGACCAAATGGTCACCGGAGTGATGCTGGCGTCGAGCTCGCGCAGCGGCATGCTACGGTGAGCAAGGGGGCGGCGTCTACAATGAGAAAACGGAGCAGAGAGGAGGGGGGTTCGACGCAGGGGCTCACAGCGGATCGAGTAGAGGCAACGGCGAGGCCGGGGACGGGCTGGAGCTCGCGAATCCCAGGTGAGGTCGCCGACGGCCAGAGGTTGAAGACGAGGTCGGGAACAACGCTGCAGGGCTTCCGGCGGGGCGTGACTCGGTGGGGAGGAAGAGGGATACTAGGCGGAGCACTTGGGCATCTCAGGGCGTCGCCGGGATGGCGGTGTCCGCGGTGGTGGCGAGCGGCGGCGACGGAGGCGTTCGGGCGGGAAGAACAGAGGAGGGGAGAGCGTTCGAGGGAGAGAGAGGGGGAGCCGGGGGCTGCGTGGCGACTCCAGGGTCGTCCAGGCCGCCGAGGGGGCACGCAGGCAAGGTGGAGGTGGCACGGGCGCGTGCCGGCGCACGGTGGCCACACGCCCGGCGTCCTTCTGTCGCGAGGAAGACGACAGGGGGGGCTAGCTGGGTTGGGCCGCCACAGTGGTGGGCTGGCCTAGTCACTTGGGCTGCAGGTAAGGCCCAGGTAAGGTTCTCTCTCTCTCTTCTGTTTTCTAATTTGTTTTTGTTTTCTAATTATTTGCCTCTGTTTTGAGCTTAGGAAAAATACCAAGGCATTTCCTAAAATCCTGAAAATATTCATGGACACTTGCTGAATTATTTCAGTGGCCCAAAAATAGTTCCAACATTATTTGAACATTTAAATTATTTATAGCATTTAAATGCCCAAAAGTCAAATACAATAAGATTTAATTCAAAAATCCAGGATGGCCTAGAAATAGGTGCATCATTTTTGGCAGAGGTTTTCACCTTTAACAAAAATCATGAACTTTTCTAAAGGGCATTTGGGTTCATTGAAAATATTGTTTACTTGAACCTAGTTGAATGCATTTGGTGCTAGGGTTTCAACATCCCCATTTCAAGTTTCTTTGAAAATTAAACATGATGACATGAGGAACAAGCAAAAGTCAAACAAGGGCTGATCTGGGGCTGTGACAGGAACCTGGATGGTCATATTGGTTCCTACATATTCTACGAAGATCTTTATCGGTCTAACAATTATGACAACATACGTTATTCCCTTTGTCATTGGTATGTTACTTGCCCGAGATTCGATCGTCGGTATCTTCATACCTAGTTCAATATCATTACCGGCAAGTCTCTTTACTCGTTCCATAATACATCATCATGCAACTAACTCATTACTCACATTGCTTGCCAAGCTTATTATGATGTGCATTACCAGAGGGCCCAGAGATACCTCTCCGATACTCGGAGTGACAAATCCTAATCTCGATTTATGCCAACCCAACAAATACCTTCAGAGATACCTGTAGAGCATCTTTATAATCACCAGTTACGTTGTGACGTTTGATAGCACACAAGGTATTCCTCCGGTATCCGGGAGTTGCATAATTTCATCGTCAAAGGAATATGTATATGACATGAAGAAATCAATAGCAATAAAACTTAACGATCATTATGCTAAGCTAACGGATGGGTCTTGTCCATCACATCATTCTCCTAATGATGTGATCCCGTTCATCAAATGACAACACATGTATATGGTTAGGAAACTTAACCATCTTTGATTAACGAGCTAGTCTAGTAGAGGCTTACTAGGGACACTGTGTTTTGTCTATGTATCCACACATGTATCAAGTTTCCGGTTAATACAATTCTAGCATGAATAATAAACATTTATCATGATATAAGGAAATATAAATAACAACTTTATTATTTCCTCTAGGGCATATTTCCTTCAGTCCCCCACTCGCACTAGAGTCAATAATCTAGTTCACATCGTCAGGTGATTTAACACCAATAGTTCACATCTTTTTATGTGATTAGTTCACATCGCCATGTGTCATGGAATTGTCACGGCAGATGTCCTAGTGGAAGGACTTAGTCGTGGAGCCATCGCAACAAGGTTAGCTTAAAGGGGTTAATCGGGACAAAGGACATAGAGGGTTTATACTGGTTCGGCCCCTCGCGTTGGAGGTAACAAGGCCTACTCCAGTTTGCGATTGTATTGCTTGGGTTTCGATTACCAGGGAGTGAATACGCTTGACCTAGTTCTCGATCTGTTGTTTCTTGTCCTGAACCGCCGTCAGGTCACCCCTTTATATACATAGGAAGATGCCTTGCGGCTCATGGAGTCCCGGCCAGCTCGTACACAACGTGTCCGGCTCGGTGACTAACTACGCTTGCCTTACCAAAAGAGTCATGCACATATGGCGGTTCATCCTCTTGGGCCTCAAGTCACCTCTGGGTCTTGGGCCGTCAATGGGCTTGTATGAGCCGCCATATTCATTGATAAGTCGCCAGTGGTATGACCCGGCCCCTCTTGGGTGGTTCATACCCAGTAGTTATATCCCCAACATTAGGCACCAGGTAGATTTGAACTTGTTCATATCAATCTTCAATACCTGACTTGTGAAAATCTTGCATCGCTTGTTTGATAAACCTTGCTGTAACCCGCCATGACGTCAGCTCCCAGAATCTTCTTAAACTGCCATGACGTCATTTCGCATTAATTTCACACAAAGCCCAGAACATCTTAATTGATCCTTATCTTAATAAGCATCCCGAAAACCGAGGCGTCCATATAGCCACATGATGATTTCGGCCTCCTCGATTCCCGCGCATGCCTTGTATCCACCCCTTATAAATAGCGACAAGGGTCTTTATCATTTCCCCCCTGCCTCCTTGCCTTTGTCTTCCTCTCGCATCTCCTCTGTCACCCGAGCTCCGTCGCCGCCACCTCCGGCCGCTGCATCGACCTGACCGGACCAGAGAACTCCGGCGCACCACCGCTGCTCCTCATCACCTCTAAGTACACTTTCCTTTTACCTTAGATTTGCATTAAGGTTTGGGCAGTTCATTGGTGTTCTTGCCGTTCTTCGTTGTTTCCTTCAACTCTGATGGATTTTAATCTAGATAGGTCATAAACCTTGCGCGGAAGTAGTTTTAGCATTGATTTTCATCATTAGACTAGCATCTCTCCATAGAAGATCTCATCGGAGCATCCAAACTTTTCTACTGCCGCCACCTTAGGCTAGATTTTTATTGCTTTTTCTGAACTGTGGTAGATCCAAAATTATTGCTCCAGCTTGCACAATCTTTTTGTCCAACACTTAGCAAAAAATTGAAGTACCATAACTGCCACAGCGGCTTATACTGCAAACCGTGATCCACCATATGCTTCATAATTTGCATGACCCGGCAATATTTCTCCGGTTTAACCATACTTGTTTATAATTTGATTCTGCATAATATACTTGCCTTTAAAACTCTGTCCGACTTAATAGCAGAATCCTTAATCCGGTGGGTACCATTAGTCCCCTTTTAAGCCGCCAATATGAATACCTTCGTACTTCAAATGTTCATCTTCCGGCTTAATGTAATAACCGTTTATAGTATTTTACCTTTGAATCAATGGTCCGGTTTAATAGCATGATCTTAAGTCAGTAATGTTTCTGTCTTGTAGGCCTTTTTCTTAAAAATTGTCAAGACTGTCACCGCCTGCAACTGGGTCATTTCCCGGGTCACTGAGGAAGATCTGAACGAATATGTTCAGATTGGTGTTTTAGCCAAAAAATATGTCATCCATTGGAGGGTTCAAGGCAATGAAACTTGTCCTGAGCCCAAGGACGGTGAGTGGTTGTCTTTACTGATCACATAAACCGAAGCTTCAGCCCTCCCGGCTCAAAATTCTTCTGCGATGTGCTGCATTTTTTCAAGCTCCATCCACAAGATATCAGACCCAACTCCGTTTCAAACATTTGCAACTTCCAAGTGTTCTGCGAGGTGTACCTTCAACAGGAGCCCACCGTAGAACTATTCATGGAGTTCTACTACTTAAACCGGCAGAAAGAATTCACAGATGGGCCTAGCTTAGAGCTAGGAGGCTTTCTATACATCGCCAGAAAGAAGCCACCTTCCCAGCTGACACTCTTCCTATTCACCCCAAAGACTGGAACCAGACTTGGTTTTATTGCCAAGATACTTCGCCGGAAGGGGAAAATCCATTGCCGGGTTATCGCGCCAGCCGGCTTAGTAACAGACATCATCTTCCAGACCATATCAGCACAGCAGAACGGAAGAAATACGTGCCGGTTTTTGCAAAGATTCGGGCCTTAATGTCCAATGGCTTGACTGGAATTGATCTAGTTCGATGCTGGGTCGCCTGGAGAGTCTTGCCTCTAAGCCGCCGGCCCGGTTTAATGTGTGAATATACCGGCGAGTTAACAGATCCTCAACGCCACCATCAGATCGAAATGACTGATGAAGACATCAATAACATGACCAAAACCCTGCTGAATGAGAGCTTGGAAGATTGCAGTCAAGTCGGATTAAATCCTTTCTGCGTTCTGAATAAGTCGCCAGCTGTAAGCTTTGAACCAAGTTCATACTTGAATCATGTTTTCATTTGTACTGCCTGTTCATACTCATTCAATGTTTACAGGCCGATTCACCTTTCTGGACCGAGAAGCTGCAGGATAAGCCCAAGAAAACCCGGACGAAGAGCAAGGCTATCAAAAAGCCTGCTAAGAAGAAGACAAATCCTGCTGAATTATTCAATTGGATGACAAGGATGATGATGATGAGTCGGAGGTAGAACTTGATTCCCTTGGCTCGTTTTTTGTACATCTTATTGACAATGACTATTGTCAGGATGAAGAGGAGGCTAGCCGTGCAGATGATGCAGAGGTAATTACTCTTTCCTCCGGCTCAGAACCTCTACCAACACAGAAAACTCAACAAACAAGCCGTAAAGTAAGATTTTCTCACCCTTTAGCTCACTTGGATCCCAACTTTCTTTTGAAGAAGCAGCAACATGAAGCTCGCCGCACAACCCGGAATAGCGGCGGTGGATTTTTATCCTCCGGCTTACCAAACACCCCGGCACCTCGCAAACGTCGACCGGAGGTTTCAAATATTTCCGACTTATTTTATCCCAAGGCGGGTCTTTTTCGACAACCTCTTTACCCGTCTGATTCAAACTATCAGGGAACATCTCATTCTTCCTCCGGCGACTCAACGGGAACTCAAATCCCAGCCTTCAAGACCGTGCCTGTGTAAGGGTGTATTCCATCACTTGAAACTTCATGCCTGATTAATATGCTGACATCTATGTATCTCTTATTCTCAGTGGCGTCATGCTCTTCGGCGGTTGAATGAGAGGCTTCTGGCTGTTGAACCAGTCACCATGGATCAAATAGATGTTGAACCAGTCATCTCTAAGCCACCAAGTCCCGTCAATCCCACTGAAGAGAAAAATGATGATGTCATCACCACCGGGCTTGGTTATACAGCGCCGGGTAACCCTACTGCCTTATCCATGCACAGCGCCAACGAAGAATTTTCTGCTGCTGATAAAGGCAAGTGGAAGGTAGACTTGGAGAGCTACGCCCAATTCGACGCCCAAGAAATCCACTCCGGTTATTTGAACCGTTTGTACACCAGCCGTGATTTTGAAGCCGGCTTGGTCAACTTGATGAAGGAGCGCTATGAGTTAATCCAACAAAATTCTCCTCATAACTATATCTCTATCAGCCGCCATGTCTATAGAATATGATAGAATTGAATATGTTGTAGACTTTGAAATACCCATAACTAAACGAACATCATCGCTAGTAGCCCCCAAGGGCCGGCTTAAACTGTCAAGTTAAACTGGGACTTTAATTTGTAGTAATCAACTTTGCGTCTGTAGCCCCCAAGGGCCGGTTTAATCAGTATGAATAAACCGGGACTTATAACCATTGCTGGAACCAATATCCCAATATGTAGCCTTTATAAACCGGATCATAACATTTTGCCCGGGTCATCAGATAAATATGTCTTGAAAAGAGCAAATAGGCATTAGCCCCCAAGTGCCAAGGAAAATACTTGTATTGTGCTTGGGACTTCAAAAATAATCAATATCTTCCATGTTTGTTCATGTCCCGGGCTGAACTAACTGAAAAGGACTCATAGATCAATGATCTGAGGGCCAATATTAAAACTTAGCAATGTGAGACGTCCAAGGCCAAGTCAGAACTGAAGACTGCATTGGAAAACATTGAGCAATTGAAACCGGGCTTCAGTGCTGATAAAACTGGCTGGGAGACTGAAAAAGCAGCTCTATTAAAGAGAGCAGAAGATGCCGAGGCAGCTCTTAAACCTGTGACTGACGAGTTGTCTGGTTTAAAATATCAGATCAATAGTATGACATCAGCCATCTTCGGTAAGTAGTAAACATGACTTCTTTACCCCAACAAGCATATCATAATCATCTGCCGGTTTAGCAAGAACTTTACTAATACAAGCTCCCGGAGCGTTAAGTTGGGCTCAGACATGCGCATCAAGCTTAAGGCTGTCTACACTCTTGTAGAACAGCTATACACGGGCGCTCAATGGACCATTGTTGTTGCTATGCATAAGAAACATCCGCCCACCCTCATCAAGGAAACATTGGAGAGGTTATCAGTGCTGCCCCAAAGGATCGACGAGTTAAAACAAGCATCTGCCAAAGCCGACACTTTGACTGCTTTAAGCCGGGCAAAGCCGTGGCAAGCCGATCTTGATCCAGAAGACTTGGCTAATGGTTGTCCAAGTGTTAAAGAAGACGGGTCTCCCTTCAGTGCTTATGACTTTGCAGAGATAGCAAAGAGCAATGCGTCCATTAGCAAGCAAACTGGCTGAGGAGACCAATCTATCCCAATACCAGGCGGCTTACGATGCTGAGAACAAGAAGATAAAGGCGTCGGTTCATCAAGAGGTGGATCTCATCCCGCCGACGCATAAGCACACCTTTGCTCCTAACATTGATCCATCCAACCTTATTGATGACAAGGTTTTGTTTAGAGCTTTGACCGGTATCAACTGGTCTATGCCTGACTTCCAGCTAATGGATAATCAAGGAGCTGAACAAGAAGAGGCTCGGGATGATCCGGAGGCTTCAACCCGCCAAGATTCATGAGCCGGCTTACCAGTCATACCGTTTTGATGCTATGTCCCAAAAACACTTGTCCGTTTGGGCCATCAGATGCCTTGTAATAGGCTAGTTAAACAATTCTGATCTGTCACACCATCGTGCGTATTTATTTGCATAACACTGCCGACCCATCATTGAAAGATCCGCCATTTATGCTTTAGAATATTATCAATTATGCAGGCTAGACTTATTGTTTTTCTTGCACATAAACAGATAACAAGTGCCCTGGTGGTTAACCCCAGGGCGGGTCACAATACCCCATATAAAAACCACCGGTGACTAAATAGTCCAAAACCAGGGCCGGTTTATCAAAACCTTAGATAATCATAACAGATAAATATCATACCTGTGATATATATGCACATTGCCGGCTTATCATGCCAGTAAGGGTATCATCCCTAAAGATAGAGCACAACGCCCTGTTCAATTTATTCCTGCCGCCGGCTCATCACGCCATTTGTAGCAAGGGTTAATATCCCAAAGCTTAGAGCCAGAACTCGAAGCACAAAAATCATCATATACTGGCGACTTAAAGTCCAAAGCCAGGCCGGGTTAATAAACTCCGGATGGATTCATATATGAACCATGAGGCAAACATAGCCTATATCAGTTTTAAACCATGTGTCAACACGGCAGAAAAGATCAATCTCAAAAAATCAAAGACAAACCAGAAAAAACAGAAAACAAGGCATTCATAGGCTGCCACGCCTGCATGTCAAGCGTTATTCAAGGGCCACGCAGCCGCTGAGTTATACCTTAATTCAAACCTTGTAAGCCGGACCTCACATGACCAATCACCATTTTAACTTTGACAAATTCAGGGTCTTTACAAAGATTGATTTGTCAAGAGTACGGCGAGTCATTCCAGGATTACCTGGTCGGAGTGGCAGGCAAAAAAAGGCAGGATAACCCGAATTTTTTGGTGAATACACCTGGCGTCCAAGCCTATTACAAGGGTCCACAAAGCTCTGTTCACTAACAAAGAGCCCCCAAGTAATATTTCATTCCAGGATTATAAGCCGGATCAGTAGGGTAGTCATAGCTATGCTCAATGAGCAGGAAGCCCCCAAGTATTTTGTAATCATGGCGTACAAGACAGATCAAGAGGGTAATCATAGCTATGCTCAATAAGCAGGAAGCCTCCAAGTGATCGTATGAAGTGACAATAAAGACTCATATTCTCATAAATGAAACGACAGAGGCCCTGAATTATTAGGGATGTCGGCTTTATTATATTCATCTGTCGCGGGATATCCATGGCCACCTATGGGACCGGGTGGCCCCTTGCTGGTTCGGCAGGGGGGCGTCACATTGCACAAAGAGCAGATCAGCGCACGGCAGCATGGCAGAAAGCACACGAGCAATTTACCCAGGTTCGGGCTGCCACGAGGCGTAAGACCCTACTCCTGCTTTGGTGGATTGATAATGGAATGAATGTGGTGGTGCGTAGTACACTTGCCCGGCAAGGGTGCCTCAGGGCAGCAGCGACTACGCGCATGTAGTGGCTTGGGCTTGTCAAGTTTCTAACCCTCTAACCCCTCCTATGAGTGCCATGGGCCTCCTTTTATAGATTAAGGGGTCACCACAGTGGCAAAGTGGTCATTATCCACTGATATGATAGCAAACAGTGCTATCATACCTAACTCTACGGGCTGACAGGGTGCATTAAATGCACCACTTATTGTCACATCAATGGCCATCCGGCAAGGCCTGCCAGGCTATCTCGCCAGCTCCGCACCTGTTCTCTTGACACGTCGCAGGACGGGTGTCATATGTGAGTTTCTTCTGTAGGAGATGGCCGCCATGTGGCGAATGGCTGCCACTTAATCATCTTGCGGCTTGACACCGCACTGATTGACGACGTGGGTTGTGCTTGAGTGGTTGGCGGGGTGGTTCAGCCCCTGTGAGCCCCAGCAGGCTCTGTCGGGGAGCCTTGGTTGCTTGCTTCGGGTGTTGGTCTCGCCCCTTGCCGGGCTCACCTGCCCAGCAAGGGAGGCTCTTCTGTTGCCGATATCTTGTCCCTTTGGCTCGATCTCGATATCTCTGAGCTGCATGTTGGTTCTTCAAGTCTCGTGGTTCTCCGATCTCTGTCTTGAGCTGGTGCTTCAATCTTGATCTTGTGCCTATGCACAGTTGGGCAATAGACCTAGGGTTTGTTGCACCGACAGAAGCCCCGGGGCCTGCCCCGAACGGGCTGCTGAGCATTGTCGGGGTAGGGCCTAACAAGTGCACAGGCAGAATTGCTGAAGGGGTTGGCCCCTTGAGTTTTTCCGTTGCTGCTTCATTAGTCATGATTTCGGGGGCGGTTTCCGATTTCCCCGTGCGTGGTGTAAAGCCAATAGTGGTGGGGCCACGGTAGTGATGGCACGTGAATGACTTTAACGCACGAGGTAGAAACTGCCAAATTACTCTTCCCATAGCGTGCTCTTATCCTTATCCACGTATGTTGCATGCATCGCGCGGGGTAGGTAACGGGGGTGCGTGGCACGGGAGAGCATCTTGAAGTGGGTCCATCCGTCTTGAATTGGCGGAGGAGGGCGGTGGTCGCCCGTTGATGGGGCAGCTGCCCTTCCCCGCCTAGCCTATAAAAGGAGGGGCGGAGGAGGGCGAAGTTATTCATCCCTGCATTCTTCCTCCTCTTCTCTTGATCTCTGCTTCTACTGGTGATGTTGAAGGGGAGAGCCCGGGGCCAGCCCCGGGGCTTCTGTTGGGGCAACTGTTGTCCCATGCTGGTGCTGGCACTCGAGGAGTGAGCCAGGTCCTTGACGTGGTGAATTTCTGGGTCTCTTCAAGGCTCGGCTGGGAGGCAGGGCTGGAGATCATTGGTAATCCCAGCGTCGCCCCTCCCGGAGGCCTTGGGGCCATTGCCGATGAGAGGCGCGCCTTCTTGCCCACCAAGGAGGGGTGCGGCACGCCTCAGGCCCCCCGACAGCTCCGACTGCTTGTTGTTTCTCTGCTGGAGGTGTTGGACCGGGGTCTTGGCGCTTCCCGAGAGCAGCGGTGGCAAGGACAAAGCGAGGGAAGACGGAGAAGGCGGGTGGTTGGGGGTCAGGTCGGAGCACGATGGCATGGATGCCTTCGCCTCCGATCGTCAACCTGTCGCCTCGTTTTTCCGCTCTTCCCCTCCCTCCCCGGCACCGTCATCACCAGCCCTCCGGGTGGTAGCCGGGGAGGGATGTTCTCTTGGTGCCTTCTCCTCGCCTCCAGCAGTCTTTCGGCTGAGCTTTGGTGGATAACTCCACCGTGCTCAAGCTGGGGCTTCTTGCTGGCTCTGGAGGTGGCGACCAGAAGGCGCCGCCCCGTCCCCGCACTCCTCCTTTGCAGCCTCGCCACTCCCGGCCTTGTCAGGCCATGATCGTCGGGCCCTGACGAGACCGGGGTGGGCTCCTGCTTGGGTGCTCCTTTTCTCGTCTTTTCCTCCTTCCGCCGCAGTGCCTGAAGGAGGGAAAACGAAAAGAGGGGATTACGGGGCACTTATATTTTTTCAATCTTAAACCTGCCGGCAATTGCCAAATTTTAATTCAAATAATGTAATCTCTCGAGTCCATCTTTGTGTTATCTAATGTTTGTACTTGTATCAGCATATGAATGAAAAAGATGAATCTTGCCGGGGACCCATGCATGTGTATGTCCATGCAGAGGTGGAGTGCCTCTTTAAAAAAATAAACGTGTTACCCGAGCAGGATATCCTGCCGGCACCCCCTTTTGTCTGTCGGAGAGTTCAGTCTGCCGGGGAACAGACAGAGGGGCCAGCCCCCCGCCAACTCCCTTTTACCAAAGGCTGCTGCGACCATCCTAACCGAAACAACGTTCAAGTCATGGATGGGAGCACCTAAGTTTCAAAAAGAGAGGCGTGGTTTCCTTATGCAAAGTTATAGCTGTACAGAACACTAATGGACAAGGGGTAAACTTTTCTGTTTGGCTTGTCAGGGATTGTCATGTCGTGCAATCTTCTCGTTCCTTGTCAAAGTCAAGTTCACGACAGGAACCTGCTACTCCATGTAGATGAGAATGAATGCAGGATGTAATATTATCTATATGCATATGCAAATGCTCATTCAAATGCTTATGCAGTGATCTGGGTGTGCTTGTGCACGCATGCAATCTTAGTTGGGGCCCGATACGTCTCCAACGTATCTATAATTTTTTATTGTTCCATGCTATTATATTATCAATCTTGGATGTTTTATATGCATTTATATGCTATTTTATATGATTTTTGGGACTAACCTATTAACCTAGAGCCCAGTGCCAGTTTCTGTTTCTGTTTTTCCTTGTTTTTGAGTTTTATAGAAAAGGAATGCCAAACGGAGTCCAATTGACGTGCCAATTTTTGATGATTTTTTATGGACCAAAAGAAGCCCCTGAAGCAAAAGAGTTGGGCCAGAAGAGTCCCGAGCCATCCACGAGGGTGGAGGGCGCGCCCTACCCCCCTGGGCGCGCCCCCCTACCTCGTGGCTGACTCGAAGACCCCCCTCGCTTGTTCCCGACGCCAAAAATTCCTATAAATACAAAAACCCCGAAAAGAAACCTAGATCGGGAGTTCCGCCGCCGCAAGCCTCTGTAGCCACCAAAAACCAATCGGGACCCTGTTCCGGCACCCTGCCGGAGGGGGGATCCATCCCCGGTGGCCATCTTCATCATCCCGGCGCTCTCCATGACGAGGAGGGGGTAGTTCACCCTCGGGGCTGAGGGTATGTACCAGTAGCTATGTGTTTGATCTCTCTCTCTCTCTCCTGTTCTTGATATGGCACGATCTTGATGTACCGCGAGCTTTGCTATTATAGTTGGATCTTATGATGTTTCTCCCCCTCTATCTCTTGTAGTGGACTGAGTTTTCCCTTTGAAGTTATCTTATCGGATTGAGTCTTTAAGGATTTTAGAGCACTTGATGTATGTCTTGCATGTGCTTATCTGTGGAGACAATGGGATATTCACGTGATCCACTTGATGTATGTTTTGGTGATCAACTTGCGAGTTCTGTGACCTTGTGAACTTATGCATAGGGGTTGGCACATGTTTTCGTCTTGAATCTCCGGTAGAAACTTTGGGGCACTCTTTGAAGTTCTTTGTGTTGGTTTGAATAGATGAATCTGAGATTGTGTGATGCATGTCGTATAATCAAACCCACGGATACTTGAGGTGACATTGGAGTATCTAGGTGACATTACGGTTTTGGTTGATTTGTGTCTTAAGGTGTTATTTTTACTACGAACTCTAGGGATGTTTGATTCTAGGAATAGCCCAATGGATTGATCGGAAAGAATAACTTTGAGGTGGTTTCATACCCTACAATAATCTCTTCATTTGTTCTCTGCTATTAGTGACTTTGGAGTGGCTCTTTGTTGCACATTGAGGGATAGTTATATGATCCAATTATGTTATTATTGTTGAGAGAACTTGCACTAGCGAAAGTATGAACCCTAGGCCTTGTTTCAAAGTATTGCAATACCGTTTTCGTTCACTTTTGTTACTTGCTACCTTGCTGTTTTTATATTTTCAGATTACAAAAACCTATATCTACCATCCATATTGCACTTGTATCACCATCTCTTTGCTAAACTAGTGCACCTATACAATTTACCATTGTATTGGGTGTCTTGGGGACACAAGAGACTCTTTGTTATTTGGTTGCAGGGTTGTTTGAGAGAGACCATCTTCATCCTATGCCTCCCACGGATTGATAAACCTTAGGTCATCCACTTGAGGAAAATTTGCTACTGTCCTACAAACCTCTGCACTTGGAGGCGCAACAATGTCTACAAGAAGAAGGTTGCGTAGTAGACATCAGGGGCCCCCTATAGTGCTTCTTTATTTTCTCTTGCACGGGGTCATCGCCCCGGCTTGTACAGGGTGTTACATGCAACTTCGGCAAGGCCATGTACAATGGGTGGCTGCCGGGCAGGGCCCGGCAGCCTCTGCGCCTTACGGGTAGATCCTTCGGAGATGCTCAATATTCCATGAGTTTTGCAACTGAGTGCCATCTCCAGTCTCCAGACGGACTGCGCCAGGTCTGGTGACTCGTACTACCCGGTAAGGGCCTTCCCACTTCGGTGATAACTTGTGTGTACCCTTGGCGGACTGAATGCGCCTAAGGACAAGGTCACCTTCCTCAAAACACTAGGCATGAAGCCTGCGGCTATGATAGCGATGCAGGGCTTGCTGGTAGCATGCAACACGCGTAGCAGCCCGGAGACGGTTCTCCTCAACTAGCACAGCATCATCACGCCGGTGCTGATCCTGTGCTACTTCATTGTAGGCAAGCACTCGAGGGGACCCGTAAATGAGTTCCGTGGGGATAACTGCTTCTACCCCGTAGACCAGGGAGAAGGGAGTCTGCCCGGTAGCTCAATTAGGTGCCGTTCTGAGGGACCAGAGAACTATCGGCAGCTCCTCAATCCACCTCCTGTCGTGCTTCTGCAGCGTATCGGAAGTCCTTGTCTTGAGTCCATGAAGCACTTCAACATTCGCCCTCTCAGCTTGTCCATTGCTCCGGGGGTGTGCCACAAAGGTGAATGAGATCTTGCATACGAGGGCATGACGTATTGCATGAAGGAGTGGCTCGTGAACTGGGTGCCGTTGTCGGTGATGATCCTTGCCGGAACTCCGAAACGACACGTCAATTCTTTTAGGAACTTGATAGCTGAATGAGCAGTCACCTTCCTCATGGTAGTCACTTCCGGCCACTTTGTAAACTTGTTGATGGCAACAGACAAGAATTCAAAGCCCCCGATTGCTCGAGGGAAGGGGCCGAGGATATCGAGCCCCCAGACCGAAAATGGCCATGATAAAGGGATTGTCTGAAGGGCTTGGGCAGGCAGGTGTGTTCTCTTGGAATGGAACTGGCAGGCTTCACATGTCGTGACGAGCTCAACTGCATCTTGGAGGGCTGTGGGCCAATAGAGTCCTTGCCGGAATGCTTTCCCAACTAATGCCCTTGATCTAATGTGTGAGCCGCATATTCCTCTGTGAATCTCAGCCAACAGTTCCTTTCTATCTTCCCGACAGACACACTTCAATTTCACACCATTGGGCCTTCTTCTGTATAGAGTGTCATCGACAAACTGATACATACTGGCCCTCCGGGCTACTTTCTCAGCTTCATCTTGGTCGCCGGGAAGTTCTCTGGTTTGGAGGAAGTGGGCAATGTGCCTTGCCCAAGTTGGAGCCTAGGGGACTAGCGGCACCTCCTCGGCTGCGGGAGCACCAGCCTCGTTCGCGGGGTCCATAGGCCCGGCTGGAGGGGGCGGTCTGGTAGGCTGTGAGGAGTTGTTTCCGGCAGGCTCTCTGCCGGGAGAGGCTTACCGTAGTCCAACTTTCTCCTTTTCCGGGCCATTGTGGATGGTGATATGGAGGGTTGAGAGAGATGGAGAACAAAAGTTCCTGGTTCCACAGGAAGCTTCTGCGCAGCACACTTTGACAGGTGATCAGCTATGTTGTTTTCCGCACGGGGTACGTGCTCTGTTTTCAACCCATCAAAGTGCTCCTCTAATCTCCTCACTTCCTTGACGTATGATTCCATCAATGGGCTTTGATAATCCTTGTTGACTCGTCTCACCACAAGCTGTGAATCTCCTTGAATGATTAACATCTTGATTCCCAATTCTGCTGCAATTCTGAGCCTGGCAAGGAGCCCTTCATACTCAGTTGTATTGTTGGTGGCTTCTTCCTGGGCAAGCAACAAGAAGCACGCCAGCCCCTGCACCTTGTAGGGAAAAAGCACCATCAAAATACATAATCCATTCTTGGGGTGATTCCTTGCCAGGGAGAGTTGTTTCTGTCATCTCTTCATTAGGGTTTGGCGTCCATTCTGCAATAAACTCTGCCAGTGCCCTGCTCTGAATAGTTGATGTGCTCTCAAACTTCAAACCAGAGCTGGATAGCTCCAAAGCCCACTCCACCATTCTGCCAGTAGCCTCGGGATTTCGGAGTATCCTTTGCAATGGGAAATGAGTGAAAACCGTAATCTCATGGGCTTGGAAGTAGTGGTGCAGTTTCCTTGAGGCCATGATAAGGCCAAAGATCAACTTTTGCACACCAGAGTACCTCAATCTAGTCCCTTGCAACAAGGAGCTGACAAAGTACACTAGGCGCTGCACCACTTTCTTCCTTGCCGCGTCCTTGGGGTTGCACTCGTTGCCGTGCTCACTGCTGTTCTAATCCTCTTCTGACTCCGCCGCGTTGTGGCCGCTCTCTGCTTCATTCACTTTCCGCTGTGCTACCAAGGCTGCACTGACCACTTGGTTGGTTGCTGCCAAGTAAAGCAGTAACGGATCTTGAGGTTTGGGTGCAACCAAGGTAGGTACAGACGATAGGTCGGCCTTCAACTCCTGCAAAGCTGCATCCACTTCCGGGGTCCACTTCATAGGCCCTGCTTTCTTCAAAATTTTGAAGAACGGCAGGGCACGCTCGGCAGACTTGCAAATGAATCTGCTCGGCGCGGCAACGCATCCCGTCAACCGCCTCACATCCTTAACTGCCCTGGGCGCTTGGATCTGCTCAATGGCCTTGATCTTGTCGGGGTTGGCTTCAATCCCCCGTTGGGACATGAAGAATCCAAGTAGCTTGCCGGAGGGAACACCAAACACACACTTCACCGGGTTAAGCTTTAAGTTGATCTTGGGCAAATTAGCAAATGTCTCCTCCAAATCATGGATAAGGGTGGCCTTATCCTTGGTTTTGACCACAATGTCATCCATATAAGCTTCTATGTTTCTATCTAATTGTGGCTCAAAACCAATCTGGACTGCTCTTGCAAAAGTGGACCCGACACTCTTTAATCCGAAAGGCATGCGGACAAAGCAGAATGTACCACATGGAGTGATGAATGATGTCTTCTCCTCATCCTCTTTGGACATGAAGATCTGGTGATACCCAAAGTATGCATCCAAAAAGGAGAGCAGATCACATCCTGAAGTGGAATCCACGATCTGGTCGATGCGCGGCAAGGGAAATGGGTCCTTCGGGCAAGCCTTGTTGAGATCTGTGAAATCAATGCAAAGCCTCCATTTCCCATTCGCCTTCTGGACTACCACTGGGTTTGCCAACCACGTAGGGTGTAACACTCCTCTGACTAAACCAGCTGCTTCCAGCTTCTTGATTTCCTCGGCAATGAACTGCTGCCGCTCCAAGGCCTGCTTCCGAACTTTTTGCTTGACGGGTCGGGCATGTGGGCAGATAGCAAAGTGGTGCTCGATTACCTCCCTGGGAACACCGGGGATATCAGATGGTTGCCAAGCAAACACATCGATATTCACCCGCAGGAAGGCAACGAGCGTGCTTTCCTATTTGCCATAAAGGGTGGCGCTAATAGTGAAAGTACCATCAACGCCAGCCTGCCCTGTCGGGACCTTCTTCACTTGGGGTGCAGCAACCTTGGATCTCTTGTTGTTGGAACACTCCGGCACGTCGTCGATGGGTGTCGTGCACTCGGAGGGGGCACGCTTCCCAGACTCCTTGCCAGAGGTCCTACAATCCCTCTTCTTTCCCTTGCTTTCCTTGGCGGGAGCTGCTGCTGCCTCTGCCGCGACTGCATCTCGGTACATCTTGTCCACGCAGATAATTGCATCCATTCTCATCTGATGGGATAGTGATGACTCCCAGTGGCCCAGGCATCTTCAATGTCTTATAAGCATAGTCGGATGCTGCCATAAACTTGGCCAGGGCCGGGCGTCCCAGAATCCCATTGTACTGCAGGGGGAGATCAACCACATCAAACACAATCTTCTCAGTCCGATAGTTCAGTTCTCCCCCAAACGTTACCGGCAGTGTAATATTTCCCTTGGGATGGCTCCTGCCGGTATGGACTCCTTGAAACGTGCCAGTAACCTCTAGCTCTTCTTCTCCTATCTGAAGCTTGTTGATGACTGCCGGGGAAATCAGATTCAACCCGGCCCCGCCATCCACTAACATCTTTGTGACCTTGAGGTTGCGAATTGTTGGGGAGACCAACAATGGCAAACACCCCACCGCTGTGGTGCGGCCAGGGTGATCCTCCTCATCAAAGATGATGGGCGTGTGGGGCCACTTGAGCGGCTTCCGGGTCTCTGGTGCTGGTTCCATAGCATTGACCTCCCATGCCCATCGCTTGAGTTGGCGATGAGAGGTGTGCAAAGATGCACCTCCATCAATGCACAGGGCATCAGTGGCCCTCTGAAATTCCTGCTCACTGGTTTCCTCTTCATTCCCTTCATCACTCACATCATCACATACTTCCTTCTCTTGCCCCCTGGCGGGTTTTCCTTGATTCCGAAAGGGTTTGCCAGGGCGATTTGCTTCACCGCCTTGACTCTTACCTCAAGCAGCATTCTGACCTTTCTCCTTATCACGCTTATCATACTCTGCTCTCTGCCTCTTGGCGAGCTGCTCAACCTGGTAGCACTCTTTAAGGTCGTGGCCTTTGGTTTGGTGGATCTTGCAGTATGGCCCCCAACTTTTTCCGCGGCAGCGGCTTCCCAGCAGACAGTGCACGTGGCAGCTTCCTTGCCGGGAGCCTCAGCCTTGGCCTTCTTGCCGGTACTAGGTGAGCCTGAACCTTCTACAGTCATCACTACCTTATCTCTTGGCTTTTTATTGCGCTTCTTGCCCTTTCTCTTACTAGTTGATTCATCTTCATCCTCTGAATCAACATTGACGCAATCCTCCTCTCCGGGCAACTTCCTTCCTTCCTCCATTCGAGCACACTTATCCACCAGTGTGTATAGCTCCTTCACGGTCTTGGGCAACCGTACATTCATCTTAGAACGAATGCGACGGTTGCGCACATTGGACTGGAAAGCTGCTATAACAGCTACTGGATGGATATTTGGAATATTTCTATGAACTTTATTGAATCTCTATAAATACTTACGGAGGGTTTCTCCTTCCTTCTGCTGGAGAAGTTGCAGGTCGTTGGGCCTGTCGGGCTCTTGGTGCCCACCGGTGAAGGCACTGATGAACTCGTGGCACAGCTCTGCCCATGACGAAATGGAGATCTCTGGCAGATGCATCAACCAAGACCTCACATTGGACTTCAGGGCCAAAGGGAAGTAGTTGGCGAACACCTTCTCATCTCTTCCCCCGGTAGCCTGAACAGCGATGTTGTAGATGCTCAGGAACTCTGTCGGGTTCAGTCTCCCATCGTATTTCTCGGGTATCTCTGGATTGAACGTGCGAACGGACGGCCAATGGACTTGCCACAGCTCTCGTGTAAAGGCAGGGCAGCCGACCTTGAAAGGTAGGCACCCGCCAACACCGAACGCAGGCTCGTCGACGTTGAGGCCGCCGCACCCATCGGTTTGGCGAAGGTCGTCATGGCACCGAACCATGGCGATGCGCACGTCTCCCCGCCGCCCATCCTCCGGGGATCGACGTTGGCCTGGACGTGCTCGAGGGCCAGAGGAGTCCATCGAGACGTCATCGGGGTCTTGACTCTGTTGTGCCTGCGTCGGCTGCCGTGGTGGGGACTGCACTGTGTGAACAGCCCCCTCCGTTCGGCCATCAATGTGGGCGGTTGCTGTCGCTTGGGGAGGTCGTGGTGGGCCAGCTCGTCGCGAGCCCCCAGCTTCGGCGAAACCGAGCAGGCTCTGGATAGTGGCACGCCACTTGTCCATCTCCTCGGCGACCGACGGGAACCTCAGTAGAAGCTGAGCTCACAACATAGCCTCCGTGGCTGTGCTTGGCATAGCGGTTGATGACGTCGACCGCACCATCGCCTGGCTCCTTACGGTGCCTGGGGCGGCGATGGCGGCGGTGGCACGCCCGTGCTGCTGTGGGATGACCACCTGGGCAGCGGGATCGCGCGGTAATGGTGCTCGAGGGCTCGCGGCTCCGTCGGGCACAGTGGTCGGGTCAGCTCGTCCGGGAAGAGGCGCATGCACCATGACTGCTCCCATAGCAGGGGTGGCCAGAGGACGATGGCTCACCCCAGACCGAGCGCCGTTGATGTGGCTGCGCCCGCCGGCAGGAGGAGGGGGTGCAAGCTGAGTGACCCTCTCATCCGCGCCTTGCCGAGCATGGCCGTCGAGACGCTGCTGATGATGTTCTCCTCTGACGTCTCCAGCCCCTGTGTCGGCCGCGGGGGGAGTGGTGATGGCGCCACCTGCTCCAACCACGCCCCCAGCAGCGTTCACGTCCTCGCTCATCTCCGTATCCCCCGCAGCGTTAGAGGCTGCGGGCGGCGGAGCCTTCGAGGTTGATGGCTGGGCTGGAGGGTCAGACTTCTTCTTCCTGGGCGCCATGGTCGATGGCACCGTCGAAGATGAAGATGACGATGAAGATGACGCGCTACACACGCTTTTTAGTTCACGCAAGATAGCCCCCTACCTGGCGCGCCAAAGATGTCACGGGATATCTGCGGCCACCTATGGGACTGGCTGGCCCCTTGATGGTTCGGCAGGGGGACATCGCGTTGCACAAAGAGCAGATCAGCGCACGGCAAAAAGCACACGAGCAATTTACCCAGGTTCGGGCCGCCGCGAGGCGTAAGACCCTACTCCTGCTATGGTGGAGTGATGATGGAATGAATGTGGTGGCACTACAAAAAAATACACTTCCATGATGATGCGTGTTTGTCACAGTAGGTCGCATTTTTTGTCATGCATGTACATCCAGGACGATTTTATGACAGAATCAAGATAGTCATACTTGTGCTGTCATAGAAGTGTTCCATGACATTACCAAAATTATCATCACGGAAGTGTCCACTTCCATGACGATAAATCACGCGTCACAGAAGTGCTTTCGTCAAGGGTGACCGACACGTGGCATCCACCGTAACGGAACGCCGTTAAGCTATCGGGTCGGGTTTTGGATCCGATAACCCGTTAACAGCCCCGACCAATGGGAAATTTCCACGTGTAAAATTCTTATTGGCCGGACGAAACACGTGTCAGCTCGTCAGTGGGTCAGATAGGCGCCTATGATATGTCGACACGTGCCACGGCCCACCACTGGCCCATTTAGCTTACAAAGCCGGCCCGTTTGACTTGGTCAAAAGTTAACGGGCTGGCCCATGAAAAGCCTGTTAACGGTCTCTTCGCAAATAGCCCATTTTACGGCCCGTTAACTCACGGCCCGTTAGGCCCTAAAGGAAATCGGCCCAACAACGTCATGTGGGCCGTCGAATATAACACCAGCCCATTTCACTTTCGGCCCATGTATGGCCCACGACGTCTTTCGGCCCATATGAGGCCTTCGTATCTTTCGGCCCTTTACAGGCCCACGGTGACTCTAGCCCATAATGAACAGTAATTTTCTTTATACCCGTTAACGGCCCGTGATTTACATGGGCCATTTCCAGCCCGTGTTAGCTTTCGGCCTATTGACGGCCCATACGTTCTTGGGCTCCTTTTCGGCCCTCGATTACTTCCGGCCCGTTACTGGCCTGTTCCCCTAATGGGCCAAATTCGGCCCATGGCAAGAGTCGGCCTGTTACTGGCCTGTTCCCCTAATGGGCCAAATTCGGCCCATGGCAAGAGTCGGCCCGTTACTGGCCTGTTACCCTAATGGGCCAAATTCGGCCCATGGCAAGAGTCGGCCCGTTTCTGGCCTGTTAACCCGTTGCGCCGTTTCCAACCCGTCCTATATTCTGGCCCATTAACGACCCGTTATGCCTGTGACAGAATTAAGCCTTTGCTGTCCTACGGCCTGTTACCATGCTGGGCCGATACCAATTACGGCCCATGTAGACCCATTTATCCGACGGCCCGAGGCCCACCGATTACAGGCCCATTTATCAACGGCCCGTAGGAGACCCATGGATCCTACGGCCCGTATATGGCCCATGGTAGTTGCGGCCACTAGCAAACCAGGGAAAGAAGACTAGGAAATAAATAAGGCCGAAAAACGCTAGGCTATTATGGCGATTGCACAGATTACATCCACTCAACATCAAAGATCGCCACCAGTGCAAATATAGGGAACACCCTACACTATACAAAAATGGCTTGCTATTTTCTTGACCCGGTGGCTGCACGTTAAGAATAAATTTTGTATCGCACCAAAACAAATTACAACTATATAACAAAAGGAAGGTTGGCATAAAACTTAACAGTCTAGCAGATAAATGCACCACCAGAAGTTCAGAAGCTCAGTTCATTTGACCTGACTGTTACGTTTTCATGCTGTATTGTCCGATGGAGCACCATAACCCTCGCCTTCATTTCCCCTAGGCTCCTGAACAACATAGCAAATGTCTGATAGTCTGGTTTCAAAACCATGCATATCTTGACGACATTGAGCAATGTTTCTCCTTGTTTCACAAAGGGTCTCTGTTAGGGAATGGACTTGTGTCTGGAGCGCAGATACAACATTGCTTTGAGCTTGCATATCTTGATCATGAGGCAGTTTGGACGATATTGCCTTAACAACCAACCCAGTATTACGCAGGAACGTGCTTTTGGCACTGTTAGTGGACAGGTACTGACCCACTGCAGCAAGAGCTGACATTGCGGTTATAGTTGCCTCGCCACCTTCAGAAGGTGGCGGTTCCACCATTTTTTCCATAGCTCGCTGAAAAGTTGAGGTTTTACATTAGTAGTACCAGAACAGAAGATATTAAGGAGGCAGCAAAACCAAACAAAATAGCTTTGGTCTATATACAGAACTTATTCTGGTGAACCCATGTAAAATATTAGTTGTATTTTATTGCAAAGTACATAATAAAACCAGGTTCCAAACATATGACCATGTACCATCGCTAATGTATTGTCTATTTCTTCACATTGTATTGAGGGCTAAGGATAAAGAGACGAAGTTTATAATACGGTAAGCATAGTATGACATCATTCATATCACAAAACAACTGAGAACAGACAAACAGGCAATTGTAACGTTGTGTGGGCAAGTCCAGCACGGAACTAGATTACGGGTCAAGATCAAAGGAACATCACTCCTCTCTTTTAAACCTTGTAAGGTGCAATGATACGCTAAGACAATTGTGTATAAAATTGAAAAGAGTAATAGACATTGGCTGCAAACCATGCAGTTCAAGGCACAAGTCAGAGTAAGTAGTAGTTAAAAGGCATGAGGATTAAGGACTTACAACAGCGGCTTTGACTGGTGTAGTCATGCCCTTCTTCTTGCTGGTGTGACAGTCCTTGAAGATTTCCACAGCATTTGGTTCAGGTACTTTTTGGTCCTTGCGGGCTTTCCTCTGCATTTCGAACAAGTCAATATAGATCTGATAATATGGTACAGCGAAAAGAGTGAAACAACAGCTAATTACAAGAGCCTCGCAGTGTGCAATATAGCTACGAGATCCTGTCGTCTGTTGGAATTTCACTTTCGTACGGTTGGCCTTGTTCTTTGAACAGTTCACCTACAAGAAGATAGATTTGTGTGGCACATGCGTAAATAGGACTTCAACATGTGATCTGATCACATATATATAATGTACCTGATACTTCGGATCAGACCAGTGTTTAACAAGGCCCCTCCAGTCTTCATCCGATATATTTTCCACTGGAGATGTTTGGGAAAGTTCACTGTTAGCCTTGCCTTCAAAGTGAGTTTTCCTCAAGTTATACCGATACTGTCGCAGAGCAGACTTGAAAACATGGGTGCAAGCTTGTCTGGTTGCATCATCTTGGCTATCCAACTTGAACCTCATCTGTTGAAAATTATGGGAGTCTCATTATCAGCAACCTAGAAAGTATGGGACAGAGCAAGACGATATTACTAGTTTCCATACATAACCATACTTACAGATAAATGGTCGAGGAAGGTGTTGAACTGGGTTTCGTCTTTGTCATTCCTGTACTGAATCCATGTTGGGAGGATACGTACATGACACCTAACGGCAACCGCTGCCTCTGATACTAACTTGGCTGACTCTGTAGCATCACGTGGCCTTTTTAAACCTGCCTCAAAACGGATCTCCATTCTTCCTCCTCTAGATTTAGTTAACCTATCGAGCATTATCCCTGATGTTTGTTTCCTCTTGCGCCTAGGTGCTAGTCCAACAACGAACATAGGAAGTGTTAGTGTACATCAAACTGTGAGACTACATATAAAGAAGCATGCAACTGTAACTTGACTCCAGCAACTACCTTCTTGCTGTTGAAGCTCACAAGGTTCATCTGATATTGCCAACTCGTCTTGTGTCAAGAGTGCTTGGGAAGTAGTGTCAGGTGGCAAGGGAGCTTGGGAACGTGCTGCTAGCTCAGTTGACGCACGAGTAAGTCGTGCAGCTGGTAGTACTGTGGTAGGTGTTGCAAGAACTAGGGCTGTCTCTGCTTGTTTGGTGGCAGCTATTTGTTTCTGTTTGGCTTTTTTTGCAACTCGTGTAGCATGGGATGCCGTGTTTGTAGAATTTTCTGCTGGACTTTGACCTTCTATTGCACCATCAGTACCAGCAGAATCTGCAGGATTCATCCGCTTCTCATTCCCTGCCATTCTGTGTTTCTTCCTCTTTCTCTGTGCCATGTTAAGTCAAGCCGACAAGAAAAACGAATAACAATTTAGTTCTTCAGAACAAATTGATGCGTGATGCAGACGAACTGAACTTTGATGTTAGACAACCACATGATAGGAGGATGTAATATGTATGAAAAACAGGACGGAAGAGATAACCAGAACTATGATGTGTAAACTAAGAAGAAGACATTTCACCAAATTAGAAGCAATGCAATGGAAGGTAGACACCATATGAAAGATGCTACAAATATCGCTCTGCCAAGTTAACAGTGTCTCATCATAAATGGCGTTTAAACAAATGTGAAGCAGTACAAGAAATAAATCATATGCAAGATGCAAACAACATCACACTACCATGTTAGAGGTCTCTCGTCATTAGTGCCATTGCATATTCACAGCATTGCATATTCACAGCTTATGATGTGTAAACTAAGGAGAAGGCATTTCAACAAATTAGAAGCAATGAAAGCTAGACACCATATGAAAGATGCAACGAATATCACTCTACCAAGTTAAAACTGTCTCGTCATAAGTGCCATTTCAACAAATTAGTAGTACAAGCTAGAAAAGAATGTGAGATGTAACCTATATCACACTCCGAAGTCAAACGTGTCTTATGATAAGTGATTGTTGCAGGTTACACAACAGTAGTAATTTGATGTAAGAACATGGTGTGATAGACAGATATTGTATGTTCTAGAAACAGGAACACGTGTCTTATTCAAGTATAATGTGTAAAGTAAGCAGATGGAATTCAACAAAATTAGAAGCAATACAAGCTAGACATCACACATAACATGCAACCACATATAACAGTGCCAAGTTAGAGGGAGCACCGGTGATGCTGCACTAGGGGAGACGTGCTCATCATAAACACAGCTTTGTTGAGTGTCTATGCATGTGTTGTCTTGGAAATCATCTTGGGGGTGTGGAGGAGTAGAAACTGTAGAGGCCCTCCGTTCGGAAGGAGCACCTTTATCCGCTGCCTTGCTAACTTCCTTCCGCTTTATTGATTTTGAATTGTCAAGTAAAACCGACAAGAAAAAGCAATAAAATTCTCTCTTCAGAACTCATTCATGCATGATACTGACAATCACTACTTTGATGTAAGGCAAACACATGATACCAGGATGGAATATGTACGAAAAACAGGACGGCATGGCATGTTCACAACTGTTTGTGTAAACTAAGCAGAAACCATTCCAGCAAATAAGAAGCAATGCAAGCTAGACACCACATGAAAGATGCAACCAATATGACTCTGCCAAGTTAAAAGCGTCCCATCATAAATGGAATTTCAACAAATTAGAAGCAGCGCATGCTATAAATCATATGAAAGATGCAACTAATATCGCACTGCATATACTAAAGGTGTCTCGTCATGTTGATTGATGCGGGATACAAAAAAACAATAGTTTTATGTAAGGACATGCTTAATAGACAGATGTACTATGTACTAAATACAGGAAGGCATGTCACATTAACAGGTATAATGTATAAGCTAAGCAGACTAGCACATGCAGTTTAACCAGATTGGAAGAATTACAATCTAGACACCATATGCAACATGCAACCACATATCACGCTGCCAAGTTAGAGCAAGCACCTGCGATGCTAGTGTAGGGGAAATGCTGTAATCAACTACAGAGCTACGTTCACTATCTTCATCTAGCATTTCTGTTTCTTGAGAATCATGTCGGGAGGCTGACGCTGCATTCTTTAAATGAGGAGTAGTCCCCTTGCCTGCCTGCCTCGTCATAAGTGATTGATGAGGGATACACAAGAACATTAGTTTGATGTAAGAACATGGTTAATACACAGATGTACTAGTATGTACCAAAAACAGAAAGGCATGTCATATTCAAAGGTATAATGTGTAAGCTAAGCAGATGCAATTTAACCAAATTGGAAGCAATACAAGCTAGACATCCGGCTGGAGTGGTGAGCATGATCATCTAGGACCTGAGAGCCTGGTGGGAGGCGGGCTGCTTCGCCACCATCGCAGCTTTTTAGTTGGCTTCCAGGTGATGCCTATCTTTGCTGGGCTTGTCACTGGCTCGGCCAGTGCCCTGACTAGCTATTTGTCTTCTGGTGCTCACGGGATGGTGGTTCATGTAAAAAAATATCTTTCCTTATCTTACCGACTTCGGCCTTTCGAATACAAGCTAGACACCATATGGAACATGCAACCACATATGACACCGCGAAGTTAAAGCAAGCACCTGGGATGGTGGTTCATTGCGAGCGAGGTCATCAACTCCAGAGCTACGTTTACCGTCTCCATCTGCTGACACTGCACCCTTTATAGCGCTGTAACGTGTCTTGCCTACCCGCACACGAAGCTGGAGCGACTTCTCTCTTTTCTTTTTGGCTTCTCTCATGGCAGCAGAGTCTGAAATACCCTTGCATAAAAACACAATAGTGAGAGTAAGGGTGAAGTGTGTGCAGAACTAGTGCACTGTAAAAGTAGCAGATAGCAGGTGGCTGAAAAATAAATGACAGGAGACATATGATAGCTCTACAACATTGCATGGCAAACAAAATTAGATTCTACTCCGTATGATTTTGTAATATATGAGCACAGGAAATGCAGGTACTCCTCCAGCACACCACCACATGTGGTCATATCTAAGATAACAGTCGACTGAAAATAAATAGGTCAGTCGATTTTTTTAATGAACCGTCCGATCTATAAGGAACGGGCAGATGGCCTTCGTCTACCTCCCGCCAGTCACTGTTGACGATCTTTCTCGAACCGCCAGCGACCACCGGCCCAGACCCCTGCCTCCGCCGCCCCGCCCTCCCATCGACCTCACACCACCGCCGTGCTTGGCAGCGCCCCCAGGCCATCCCTTTAATCCCGGCCGACCTCCAGATCGGGCGCCAGTAGCTCTAGGCCGCACACGCCCCTAAGATAAACACCAAGGCGCTGCTTCCCCGGCGTAATAGGCGTACTAGCGCCTGTTACGCCGGGGAATGCTTCCGTTAATTGGGAATCAACTGGCCAGAAATTGAAATTCAGGGGGGCGACGGACCTCTAGCTAAGGTGAAATAGTATATGAGGAGAAACCTTGTGCATCGCGAGTTACTAGGAACATCTAGTATCAAGAAGAAGCGGTCAACTAGTGTCTTCTGTGGGATGAATACCGTGCAAGCAGAGACGTAAGATTTGCACGAATAAGGGAAGAGGAGTACCTTTTTCGGTTGCCGGTGTGGTCACCTCCACATGTCGCGCCGATCTTCTTCTTTTTACCGGGGAAACCGATGTTCTGGAGGGTGCAGGCTTGGACGAACCCATGGCCAAATTGTTGACTGTGTTGCCGTGGCCGTATGTCGGCGGAGGGGAAGCAGATCCGAGGCGGCGAAGGACGGCGTAGCAGGAACAGCTCCGGTGCGGTGGAGGGTGGCGAAGTTGGAGCGGCAGCGGTGAGGCGCAGGACGGCGTGGTTGAACTGGCTCGGGTACGGACGGCTCGGCCTCGGCTTCAACTACTAGCCGTGGAGGGCGTTGCGGTTGAGGTTGCGGTGGACGACGACGTCGGGGTATCGGCTCCGGCGTGATGGAGGAGGGCGGCGGTTGATGGGTGGGATGGGGTGGCGGACGGAGGACGCCGGGGTTTCGCGGCTGGTGGAGAGGTAGTTTTGGCGCCCACGGAGTACGAATGGGGAATCGGACGGGTGGGGGGAACCATGTTTCGGTCTGGGACGCGCTTGTTTTTGGCTTTTTTGAACAGAAGATGGGACGCGCTTGTTTGAAATTTGGGGAAAGTACAAACTTTGCCCCCCTCTTAAATTTCGGACCTACTGCGGGTCGGGGGTAGGATGGTAATCCCAGGTGTCCCAAATAGTGGGCGGGAGCGATTTCGGCCGCGCGCATGTGTGCTTAGGCGGCCATTGTGTATGAATGTTTTTCGGATGCGGTTGCGTGGCGTCTAGATGAAGCTACAAACCTACCCCGGTTTAGACCTTTGGACGTCGGGCCGGTAGGTTTCACGGGTCGGAGTTATTAGAAAAGTAATTTCCTTGTACTACCAAACATTGGTCTCACGCGGTTTCGGGCGAGTAGAGGCTCTTTTGGCGCTTCGTTCGAAATTTTGAAACACAAGCATTCACGTTTAGAGTACTCTTGAACTATGAGGATTGACCTAAATAGACAACGTTATATTTGACCTTGTATGTTTGAAAACCTCATTAAATTATCCGCTTCTTTTTGAAATTTTGACACTTGAAAATCCTATAACTACGATTATTTTGGAATGGAGGAGCTAAATTTGAATCTATTTTGTACACGACTACATATGCTATTATGTACAAAATCAGAGCAAAGATTGGTGCCCCCATAATTTAGGTATGGTTTACAAATGCCATGATATCAAATTCAAATAATTGAATGGACTTCATGTTGAATTCGATTTTTTTAAACCACCTTAAGTTGAATTCAAATGTATGCTAGTTCATAGGTAGCTATTTATAATGTCCATTGTGTAACTTTCGTATGTATAATGTGCTTTACACACACAACATGAACTATACTCACGTTTATATTCGATTGCTAAAGCGATGCATTGTCTGGAGTTCAAAATACTAACTATGTGGATCAATTGTGTCGAATAATAACATAGACATGCTCAAATTCGATAGAATCTAGATGTCTGATGGATCAATGACCGCTCCTTACGCGAATTGCAAATATCATGATCCCATCCTAATATTTGGATACAATTTATATCTTTAATCAATGTGTAGAGCAGTCTTTTACGTGTAGTTTCACTCTCCATCGGTGGTCTCTCACACATGCTCACACACTCTCTCCCGAGGTGTCTTTCTCGCACACATGCTCTAGATATAACCCTCCCTCCCTCTCGTAACCATTTACAACTGTTTTCACTAACCTTTATCACAAGCACTCTTCCTCTCGCAAACATACACACGCACAATCCTCATCGACCCTTTCTATATACATGGACCTGCCTACGTGTCTCATGTACGCACATTATCTTTACGCCTGTCTCTCACGCATTGTCTCACACCTCTCTTCCTAATCGACGAGTATGATTCTAGCAGAGCATTCTGTAGGATGCCCCTTAAAGTTAGGTTGGATGAATAGTAATATCAGAGATAAAGGGGTTACCTTAGTCCGAGAACCTAGGGTTACAAATCCTAGCCGGCTTTGTCAGTGGACACAGAGTCCTTCACAATTCTGCTATCTTTGTCTTGTACGACTAGTCATCCATGGGTCTTCCTAAATGCGTCACGGGCCGACCAATGTGGCGCAGGACGGAACCGAACGAAGGGCCTCACCTCGACCCACCGGACCTCACGCGGTGACACACCCTCTGCCCCCACGTCTCATTATCTTCTCACACCCACACATACCAACACAAACACCACACACACAGAAAATTTCTCCTGGTGCCTCTATTCCCTCCCCCCTTGCATATACACACTCAAGGGAATGGAATCTCTTGTCGTGACGTCATATTCGTCTCTCTCTCTAGACCACTCTCATTTCTCGTGCTATCTCTCCCACGCCCCCCCGTCGGCCCCTCTATCCATGCCTCTCTCGAATACGTAATACACACACATACCTCTCTAGGCCCCGCCAAATGCATCAACTACACATTCACACATGTTACATCACGTACCCCATTGATCTAAAAAGCCCTCTCTTCACGTTTATTTCGCATACAACATTCCTTTTGAATAAAGTGTGGCCAAAAAATTATTTTAGAGTTTCTACATATATACAACATTACAAAGTTATATGGAGGAGTACGAACGCTAATTTGCATTGCATGGTGCCCACAATGATATTTATTCCGCACTGTGAATTTGTATATTTTTATACTATATACAAAGTTAGTCATAATAAAGAGAAACGAAGAGCATCTCTCTCTCCATCGCATACCCCCCCTGTACGCCCCTTTCACGTATGCACACAAAACTATCTCCAGGTCCTCTAAAAGTAAGCCCCCAGAAAATTCACGCATGTTTCATCTTTCTCTCGCGATATATGCAATGACGATCATTGTATTTGAAGCGAAAGCACGATACATACATTGGACTTCAGAATCCACTCATTACGGTCACCATTTACGTTTAGTGGTTATTATACAGTCACGGGCTCACCGTACAACTCTGTATTTGCTCATGACATGACTAGTTGACCAGTTAAACGCTCCACGTGGCACCTCTAGTGTTGCATCACATTATCTCACTACCATCGTGCCCACCTGTCGACTTGTATCTACTCTACATCTACACTCTTATAAAATACATAAAATACACTCTTATAAAAAACAGAGTTGGTGATGATGGTGTGCCTGCCATCCTGCAATATAGGCCGTCCGATTTATATCTGACGGATAGGAAAGAAACTATGGCAATTTTGCAAAAAGGTACCCACACACCTCTCCACATTTGCAAATAAGGCCTTCCCTCGTTCATCCTTTTCTCTCACAAGATAAACAAGTCATACAAATGCATCTTGATGTTACGTGCAACGCACGGGCATCTTGCTAGTAAGAATGAAAACAAACGACAAAAAATATTTGGACGGTGGTTCGAAGTCATGACCGCGGGCACAGCGGACAAGGTGGCCTTGTATTGGTATGCTGAGCCGTCTGTTTTAACACACAGGAGCTGGTGTGGTGATTATACACACACGCACGCATGCACACGAACTGCATCCACGCAACACTCACACAAACACATGCACCCACGCACGCACGCAACACTCACACGTACACACGCAGCCACGCACGCACGCAACACTCACACGCACGCACGCAACACTCACACGCACACACGCACGCATGCATGCACACACCAGTACACCACACGACCAACACACACTCTCACGCTCAAGTGCTCAACCTACACGTGCATGCGCACACATCAGGCCCTGACAGACACATACACAACCAGGTGATTCCCGCGCACGGGTTGGAGCCTTGTCGCGCCTGCGTAAATTTGTGTTTATCTGACCTTTTGCCTATGCGAACTGACAGGTGGGACCCACAAGGAACGTGGTCAATTTAACTAGTCAACATGGCGCCACGCAGACTATTTGGCCGGTCAACAGAGTGCAATCCGATGCTGAACTGTGAGCAAGTGACCGTATAATCACCGCAAAACGTATATAGTGACCGTAATCAGCTTATTCTGAAGTTCGGTGACCGTATTACGCTTTTCTCTCTGTAGGCCCTCCAAAACTACATCTCTACACGTTCTCGCATGTTACATCTAACAACTATGCAATACAGCACTACTACTACACTCTAACACAATAAATCATATGTGTTTTTAGTTTTACTAGATATCATATTGTTACTTATAATTATTCAGTTTGCATACATTAAAATTGCCTTTGAAATGTATGGCCAGTATCATCTACCGCGCGGGAAAAATCCCGCCCTTTCCTGTTTAATCGGGTTTGTATCGATGGATCGTGCGAAACAACAAAACTATAGTACTATACAGTACAAGTGACAGTTCACTGGGCCGTCGTGTCGTCTACTCCTCCGTCGTAAGAGTGGAGCGCTCGCTTTCATAAATCTTCTAGTCCCTTTCGCCGACATGTGGGACATCAAGCTACCGGGTCCACGTGCCATACCGGAATACAGTGCAGAGCAGCCGGGGTGAAGCACCCCAGTCATGGCGCCGGCGTAGTAATGAGCAATGAGGCGTCAAATCACAAGCTGCACCTTTCCCGCAGTTAAGTTGGAGGGACGAAGCAACCATCATTTCACTCGTTGCTGAATCCGCTTCTCCCTCATCTTCTTCAACTTAACCACGTGTTGCTTCTGCCGTTGTTCTGCCTCATGTGGGACGCGGATCGGCTTGGTAAAGCACTGACACGTGGGACCGCATGTTAGCAAACCGCCAGGACAACGTCCTCCGAAAATAAGAAGCCTAATCCTAGACTTACAAAGGGCTACGTAGCTGCTACGTATACTTTCCATCTAATCTATATATGCCCCCCTGATTTTCAGGTGGGGTGGGCCTAATCCTCTCCTTTAATCCAATCAAATAGTCCCACATCACATCAGTTCGTAACTTTACGTAAACCATTACGTGGATGTAGCATTGCTCAAATAAGAAACCTCCCCCGCCATCCGCGCGGCAAAATCACCTCCTTTTTACTAATCTTGATTCTATAATTTTTTAGATCAATATAATTGAGATTTGTATAGATAGCACACAGGAGCAAAACCAAGTGGTACGGTTAAGGGCATCCACAATGTGTAGCCAAATGTGAAAATAGCTTTTGGCATCGTGGGAACCATTGTGGACGGTGTTGCCAAAGCCAAAAAGATGGAACCGAAGCTCCCTGATTGATTGATTGAAGGAATAGAAAAATGCAACGTCTCTCCTCTTTCTCCCATGCTTGGACGCATGTAGTACAGTATAGAGCACAGAGTCTACTCCCCTGTCCCTTCTATCACAAATCACAAAGCAGTGAGGCGTCAAATCACAAAAGCACGGACGAAGCAACCATCATTTCACTCTTCGCTGACTCCGCTTCTCCATCGTCTTCTTCGAGAAACCATCTCACCGCACTAGTACTCCTAGTAGTACTAGTAAAGGACTTCCTGGATGCAAATAAGGCGGTTGTCTCGGCTTGCAGGCGGCACTTGCGAACGACTTACCGTGGTCTCCCTCAATGGTGTTCTCCGTCGAACGCACTTCGCCAAACCACCAAAAAAAGATATCGTCGACGTCACCGCAATGGGGAAGGAAGTCAAATATAGTTACTACCTCCATTTTTTTGTACACAAGGCCAGTATATCAAAATTACAATTTGCAAAGGGCCACTAACACTAATCGAGGCAAAATTGATGGGGTTAGCAACCAAGGACATTAATATCCCCTGCATGCATGCGGAAGTGAGAAGGTTGGTTTGCATGGCGCTGCATTAATCAAGCGATGAGGAGTGAGATGGTTAGCTCTTTGGTCTTTGGAGAAAAAATACGCATTAATTGACACGTGAAACGAGGATTTGTATCGATTAAATCCCGCGAAGGAAAACCCCGCCTTTCTTTTTTAACACTAGTACTCCTAGTACGTACGTACTTATCCTGTTTGGGTCTAGGCCTTGCATTGCCAAACTTCGCCACACATTTTTGCCAAGCTTGCCTAAAGTTTTCAAAATGAGAAGGAGGTACACTTGCGCACGGCTGTCGCGGTCGCACCGCACCCTCACACGGTCGCTCCTGCACGCCGCGGTCGCACCGCACCCTCACACAGTCGCTCCTGCACGCCGCAAACCCAACCAAGGGAACGCACCCTCACTGACACGTGCTGTCGCATGTGAACAAACCAAACTCAGCCATCCTATCGCTGACACATAATTTTCGTTCATAGAGTATGTTTATCCAACCGCATGTTGGGGAGTATCCGTACGGCCCGTGCGGTGGTCTGTTGGGGAAGAAGAAGAGGTGAGGAAGAAGGAAAGAAGGGTTAGGAGACGTAGGATATTCATCCAACCGCCTGAAATGGTAGACTGACCCAAGTCAGGCGACTTGCATAACAAATATATGTTTTTACACAGCAAAAGATCCATAAAAACAACAACATAAAGAAAAACTATCACTGCTCGCGGAAAGAGACGGCCTCGTCGTCTTTGGCTGCCGGCGCGAACCAGCCGTCGCTGCCGACGTGTGTCTCCGCACCGTGGTTGTCCTCGGCCTCCAGCTACTCGTTCAAGCGGAGCGTGCGGGCGCTCTGCACGGACGAGAGCACAGCCCGGTTCAAGTCGAGGACGTCCGGTTCCGCCTGCAGGAGGGCCTCGATGGCAGCGGCATCCGCGCGCTCCGCGTCGAGTCGAGCCTCCGCCGCCCGGTTCAAGTCCAGGACGTCCGGTTCCGCCTGCAGGAGGGCGTCGATGAGAGCGGCATCCGCGCGCTCTGCGTCGAGTCGAGCCTCTGCCGCCCGGTTCAAGTCCAGGACGTCCGGTTCCGCCTGCAGGAGGGCCTCGATGGCAGCGGCATCCGCGCGCTCCGCCTCAAGTTGAGCCTCCGCCGCCCGGTTCACATCCACGACATCCGGTTCCGCCTGCAGGAGAGCCTCGATGGCAGCGGCATGCGCGCGCTCCGCGTCGAGTTGAGCCTCTGCCTCCCGGTCCTCCTTTAGTATCGCCATGTTGAACCGCTGGTCCGCCTGCACCATGGGGGACTCGGACGCCGGCACGAAGTCGACGTCCATCGTCTCATACCCATCGGGGGCCTTCTGCGCCGCGACCTCCGCCATGAACATTGGATCGGCTTCCTCCTCCTCGTAGCTTGGCTCCAGAGAACTCGGGGATTGGCCCGCCGCAAAGCGAGCTTGGGAACGGAGGTCTGTGGCGCCGACCGCCGCCGCGATTTCTGCGCGGCGCTCCGGCGTCAGCATCTTGTAGTAAGTGATCTTGCGGCGCACCATGGCTTTCCGGCGAACTAGGGGACGCTTGATGCGGGCTAGGGGATCGAAAGGTGGGGGAATGGGCTGGAGATTTGGTGTGGTTTTAGGGCAGTGGCTGGCGTAGGCCGAGCAGCGAAGGTTCTGGTGTGAATAGTGGTTCCGGTGACGACCGGTCAATCGGTTTTGACTGTACATCGCTCTTGTCGCGTTCGCGTTGCAGCCCGGCACGCTGGACCCTCCACGTCGCTCACCGAATGGAACGCGCTTCGTCTTGCGTTTTCGCTCGCTTGTGGGACCGCAGTTGAGAGCAAACCGACGTCCCTCCCCCTCCCCCGCCCGCGTCATTTATTATACCACCACTCCCTCCGTTTTATGCGGAGTAAATAAAAACAGAGGGAGTATACTACGGATGAGGATCCCCTGACGTGGCCGAACCCATTGAGTAACTGACATGCGGGGCCTAGCAAGCATGGGGTCCGCCAGTAAGTGACCGAAAGGGAGGGTAAGGCAGGGATACCTACGTCAGAGGATCCACTTCCACTATACTACTTTGACCAAATGTTAGAGTAATAATATATGACATGCAACTTACACAAATGTTAGAGTAATAATATATGACATGCAACTTACACAAAGCATACAGGGTCTAATGCGTTTTTCGAGGCTAACTTTGACCAAATGTTAGAGTAATAATATATGACATGCAACTTACACAAAGCATACGGTCAAATTCGTATGTGAAAGGAGTTTCCAATGATATAATTTTCACATTATACATCTCATGTACTATTAATCTTGTCAATAGTCAAATTGGAAACCATCTCGAGTACAAATCTAGGAGTACGTACGAATCTAACAATATTGATTGGGCGTTGTTGAATGTTGATACCTTTTTGATCAAAGTAGAGATACTTTGACTACACATAAAACTTATATGTAAACTAGAAAGGATAGGGGGAGTATATTGTACGTTCAAAAACGAAACGAACATTGAATACCCTTTATATATGATTTGCGGATGCTATGATCACCGGTTCAAAATTTTGAATCCGCCTTAGGTATCACGTGCCCCCACTCGTTCCCTCTCGATTTCATCTCGGGGTCCGGAGATCTATTGAAAGAGGACTAGGGTGGGTACATGCGAATGATACTCGGCGGAATGTTCAAATGAGGCATGCGGGAGGATGGACTCGACTGGAGGGCGACATGATCGATGGAGAAGAGGGTTGGAGAGGAATGAGAAATAAGCAAACGCCACATGATTATACTTGAACGGCTCAAATAAACAATAAGTTGTCTCGCTTGGCCTACATAGTGAAAGGCCTAATGCGCAACGCGGAGCACTGACGCTCGAATATGGCCGGGAAAACAGGGAAACCGACATGTGGGGCACACCCGTCGGGACGACGTAGCGCAGACTAGTCCAATGGAGGAGCTGGCCCACGACCTCCTCGCCACCGACAACCGTTCATGTGGGTCGTTGGGGCCAACAACGGGGCGCAGCTCCAGCACCGCCTCTGGACACGGCGACCGCGGTGAGCGACACGCTCATATCGTCGCTAGACACGGTCGGTTTCAGTGTGCCGAGGGTGGCGTTAGTGCTGTGGCACGACCAACGGTATGTTTGGTTTGTGCCCAAGGTTGCCCCATCAAAGCATTGGGTAGCCAAAATTTTGGTTGAGGTATTGGTTGCCCATGATTTGGCCGACATTGGCAAGAAAAATGAACTAGAGTTGGCTAGAGTTCATTGGCATGCCAAAGAAATGGCAACCATCCAAACAAAGACCAATCTTTGGGTCATGACCAAAATTTTGGTTGAGGTATTGGTTGCCCATGATTTGGCCGACATTGGCAAGAAAAATGAACTAGAGTTGGCTAGAGTTCATTGGCATGCCAAAAAAATGGCAACCATCCAAACAAAGACCAATCTTTGGGTCATGACCAAAATTTTGGTAAGGTGCACTTTGGCCACAATCCAAACACACCCCAACACCCGGCTCGTCGAGGATGCACGGGGCGCCGCGACGCGTCCGCGGAGTGGTGTAGCGCGGCCAACTGCATCCTCTGGACCTGAGACCATGCCGGGTCGTCTTGCTTTTTCAATGACATGCGGGGATCGCATGTGAGCAAAGGGCATCTCCAACGTTGCCACGACCGCAGCTGACTACCCTGGCACACCAAAACCCTCGTCCCTCGCGCCGTCGCGCGGTGCGTTCCCAGCCGGCGCCAGCTGCCCGCATTCATGCCGTCCGTTCGTATGTCGTCGTTAAGAGGCTCGGTGCCCGAGGAACCAACTCCGGCGACTTAATGACGCACCCGGACGCTTGGCCTCACCGGAATGCGCTACTTAAAGCGGCAACGCCCAGCTAACCTCCACACCATAGCGCATCGTCCTCCTACCTGGCACCACATCCGCCATGACCGCAAGTGCGAACGCTCTGCGGGAGAGCTTGTCTTCGGGGATGAAGCTCGAGGTCGCCGCCCTCGCTCAAGTCGCCTCTCGCGACGCAATAGCGGCGTAGCCGGACGCGGACGCGACCGCACAAGCGGTGGCCACGCTGGCGGCCGACGACGGGAGCACCGTCAGCCACGCGTCCTACTTGCCGCCGTCCAACGTCCGGCACCGCCGAGGTCGGGGACTCCTCCGAGGATGAGTAGGGCATGGGAGGCGGCAGGGCATGGTGTGCCAACTGGCCGGTCCGTATCCCGTGTTCTACTCTTCCTCGCCGGAGACCGCACCTTCACTTCACGGGTCTTGAACCCCGCCCCCGTACATAGAGATCGCAGATGGAGGACGTCGGTCGCCGCCGTAGAATAGGTTTAGGGTCGGGTTTCTTTTATTTTTCTGTCCTATAAAAGTTCGAAATGTAATGAAAATCTGCCGTGTTTGCATTAATCTCGGCCGGTGTATATGAACTTCACAATAATATACATATTGTAGGAGTACTAGCAAGATGCCCGTGCATTGCACGGAAGATCAAGATCTTGTGGGAGAAAAGGATGAACGAGGGAAAGCCTTATCTGCAAATGTGGAGAGGAGTGCGGGTAAATTGTCATAGTTTCCTTCCTATCCGTTAGATATAGATCGGACGGCCTATATTGCAGGATGACAGGCACACCATCATCACCAACTCTGCTTTTTATTGAACGAGACAAATCTAACAACACAAATTATCTTAGGCACTCCAATAGTACGTCCACTACACATTCACGCATTTCACATCTTTCTTACATCTACGGGAACCTACGAAAGGGTTAACGTAAATTGCCTCTCTCTCCTCCCCTGATTTTCAAGGTGGTGGGCCCCTCCCTCCCCCCAATCTACAATCAACAGCTCACACGTTTCACATTACGTTAATTACGTAACTGGGATTACGTAGGTGTAGCATTACTCGTCCTAAAAAACCCAACTAAGCAACCTCCCAGCATATCGCGCGGAAAGACCCGGCCGCGCCGTTTTAGTCGGATTGCCGGATTACTAGTAGTAGTATCGATGGATCGCGCGAAGCAACAAAAATTTTTTGAGGGGGCGAAGCACCTAGTTTAAAGGAAAAAGGCGGTACACTCACAGCACTCCTGTCGCGGTCGCATTGCACCCCACACACATTCGGTCATGCACACGGCTCACGCAAACGGAACGCGCTTCGGCTTGCCTCTTCACTGACACGTGGGACTGCACTTGGAGAAACCGACCATGCGCCAAACTCCCCCCGCCCACCGCGAAAATCCTCCCCCCCCCCCACACCCAAAAATTTCCCCCAAATCCGATTTCAACCGCCCTTCGGCCAACTAGCCAATAATATTCCCCACAACCCCCCCCCCTGTCCCCCTCCACTCCATTCGCTCCGCCAAAGCCGCCCTCCCCGCCGCGCCGATACATCGGCGCCGCGGTTCGGCGATCCTCTCGCTCCCACAGTACGCTCTCGTAGACTGCCGTCCTCTAGCCGCGCCGCCACCTCTGGCTACGTTCTTGTGGAGGCGCGCGGCGGTCAGCGCCGCCACCGCTGGCGACGTTCGTGTGGAGACGCACGGCGGTCAGCTTCTCCCATGGTACGCGCATTCTAGACTGAGGCCCCGTTCATGTCGGTGTAGCGCTGAATGTTAGCTGATAGACGCTGTTAATCTCACTGTTTGCCGAAGTAGTTTACTGTCAATATGCTCTGCTTAAGAAGCTTCCTTGCCCTGTTCTGCACTCATCTGCTTAGCTGAGATGGCATGCCAAGGCCGATTAGTTGCTAAAATATCCTGCCATATATTTATTGTGACGTAGATTGCCATGGTCTAGTAGCCAATCTGTTAGGTGAAATAGCTCTACACCGTTTTATACTCGATCTTTGTTGCTGCGATGGCCTTCGATAGTTTGATGGCTGTCTGCTCGGCCTCATTGACTGCTGAAACAGCCTGCCATAATTTGGCACTCAAATCTGTTTGCTGAATTAGCTTTACATATATTTCGTTACTTAGATCTGCTCGTCCAAATATCTTGCCATAGCTTTAGACATCGACCTAGGTATTTTTTTCTGGACTTCATAAAAAAGCATATATGTTTTTCCTGTAATATCTAGTAGAAGAACTAATTTGTATGTCTAACAGATGGACAGGACTTGGATAACTTCTGCTCGAAGATTCTCCGCTGCATATGTCGAGGGGGTTGAAAACTTCATGAACTTTATCAGAGCTGAGTACGGTGGTCCGAAATCAGATGTGCTCTGCCCGTGTAGCAGTTGTATGAATTCAGTTACAAGACCCCAGTCAACTGTGCAAAATCATCTACACTTGTATGGGATGTCGGTCACATATACTAGGTGGGTTCATCATGGTGAAGCTGTGAACGTCCAATGTTATTGACTACGTGGAAGCAGCAGATCACCATCTTGATCTGCCTGATGCTCAGGTGGAAGAGGAGGAGGAGGTGGTGGTGGCGGAGCCAGTGAGTTTGACCAACATGAAACAATGCTACGAAATGCTCGTGCATTCCGTGAACTTTCACCTGCAGAAGAAAACGGTGGGCCCGCATGTTGGAACAATGCAACGTTGCTGTCACCCCAGGAAATAAGCTGTCAGTATTCTCAGCTATGTCACCTTTCTTCAGGTGAAGACATCTGAGCGGATGACCAACAATCATTCGATGCGATGTTGGCTGCTTTCCGCAAATCTTTCCCAGATGCGTCTGAGCTGCCACACACCTACAGTAAAATGAAGAATTTCCTTCGTGCAGTTGGAATTGGATATGATATGATCCATGTTTGTAAGAATAATTGTGTTCTGTTCCGGAAGGATTATGCCAACTTAAGTGAATGCCCGAAATGCAAATCATCAAGATGGAAAGATGGCGATGCTGTGAAGAGGATTCCTCATAATGTTCTGAGACATTTTCCAATTATACCAAGATTGCAGAGGTTATTTCATGATGCTGAAACAAGAGAGGATGTACTGTGGCATTCTAGGAACCAGGAGTACAGAGATCAGAATGTAATGAGCCATCCATCTCATGGTAGTGAGTGGAAAAGCTTCAATAATAAACACAAAGAGTTTGCTGCTGACCCGAGATACATTAGACTTGGCTTAGCTTCAGATGGATTTAACCCATTTGGCCACCAGAGCGCCACATATAGCATATGGCCAGTGCTTGTTATCCCTTACAACATGCCTCCAAATGTCTGCACCAAAGAATCAAACTACATGATGGCCTTGTTCATCCCAGGTCCAAAAAGTCCTGGAAAGGATTTTGATTTGTTCATGGAGCCTCTTGTGGAGGAACTTCAACAGCTATGGAAGGGTGTTCTCACTCGAGACCTATATAGCAGCCCACCAGCTGATTTCTTTCTGCGTGCTGTTATAATTTGGTGCATCCATGATTATCCGGCTTTGGGCACTATGTCAGGGCGAACGACACATGGTTACAATGCATGTGTTCGCTGTGACAGGAATCCGCTGTCATACGCAATACTTAGCAAGATCTGTTACATTGGACACCGCCGTTTCCTTGCCAAGGACAAGCCGCATCCTAGAAAATACCGAAGACATGTGTTCAATGCAAAGCATGAAAACCGTGATGCGCCAAAGAGGCTCACCGCCGATGAGTTGCAAGTGGAATTAGAGAAGGTCAGGCATATTACACCAGGAAACCATCCTGGTAATGGTAGTGGGAAAAGGAAGCATGGCAGGGTAGAAGAGAGATTATTGTTTACCCGCTGGTCCACTTTGTGGGACTTGGAGTATTGGAAAATTTGGACCAGCGGCATAATCTTGATGTGATGCACATCGAGAAAAATATATGTGACAGCATTATCGGCACACTTCTTAATATTGAAGGCAAGACGAAAGATAACTTAAAATCTAGGATTGATTTGACACACCTGGGTATCAGAAAGGATTTGCAGGTGCAAGATGAAGGTAAACCACGGGATATGGCACCAACTGTGTACGTCTTGGACAAGGTAAAAAGAAAAGAATTCTGCGAGGTCCTGTCATGTGTGAGATTCCCACCTGGACTTGCTTCCAACCCTGAAAGGAGAGTCAGTGCAGATGGAAACAAGGTACAAGGGTTGAAAACTCATGACTGCCACGTCCTACTTCAAAGGGTTTTACCTGTTATCCTTAGAGGATTGGGCCGCCCTGACTTATACAGAGCAGTTGCAGAGTTGAGACAATTCTTCGGGGAACTCTGCTGTAGGAATATCAGGATAGATGCTTTGGAGCGTCTTAGAGACAAGATACCAACTATCCTATGCGACCTTGAGAAGATATATCCTCCAGCCTTCTTTGATGTGATGGTGCATTTGGCTGTTCATCTACCTGATGAGGCACTACTTAGAGGTCCAGTACAGTATGGCTGGATGTACCCTATTGAAAGGCGGCTAGGCACTTTCAAGGGCTATGTTAGGAACAGAGCTAGACCCGAGGGTTCCATTGCAGAGGCCTACATTGCTACAGAAGCGTTGACATTCTGCTCAAAATACATTGAAACAGCTGATCAGCTTAGCAAAGAGGTGGGTGAAGACAATCCCGGGCTCAATGTTTTCGATTATTCTATTCGAGTTACAGGGAAGAGTCGACAAGAGGACAAACCTAAAGATTTTGGACAAAATGGTTTGGTATGTGTTGAATAACTGTCCTAAGATACTACCTTATATCAAGTAAGTGCAGTACTGCAGCTTATACATCATAATCTACTAAACTTGCAGCACATTCTTATATATTTAGATGTTTGACGCGGTCACTATGTTGTGTAGCATCTACAAAGAGGAGTTACTGCCGCAAAATCCAAGAACCATTGACAAACTGGATATGGCAGAATTTGCGAAATGGTTCAAGAACCATGTAAGCTGTTGAAGTGCACTGTCAGTTTTTTTAATATATTGAGTACATAAGATGATCAGCTTGTCTGTTTTCTAACCATAGGTTAAGAAGATGCGGGAAGATGGGCAGGCAGTTGATGATGCCCTTTACTCACTAGCAATGGGTCCTGATACTCGGGTAAGACATTATGAATCTTGCGTTGTTGGAGATGTGCGCTACAACACCCTTGCACGAGACGAAGGCAGGAAGACACAAAATAGTGCCATCATGAGCACGGACACGTATGACAGACAACTGAAATGTATGCTAACATAACAGACATTGTTCAGTTGCAGTATATCTCCAGTTTCGAGGATCATCGGTGTGTGGTTCTGTTGTGCTGTCGTTGGTATAACCTATTTTCCAGGATCGCAAAACCCAGAGCTGATGATTATTTCAAATCCATCAATGTCAAGGCGGCGTACCAGACCAACGAGCCTTTTATTTTGGCAAATCAAGCAACACAGATATTTTTCTTGGAAGACACATTTGCACGTAGCGATGACTGGAGAGTATTGCAAAGGTTTGAGCAGAGGAATACGTTTAATGAAGTTGCACAACAAGATGATGCTTACACTGCTCCTGATGTACAAGATAACACATATGTTCCTAATATCTTTGAGAACCATCACGTCAATGACGCCGGCGAAAAGATTGCCTGTCGTGCTGTGGACATACAAGAGTTGATCAAGAAGAAGCCAACGTTCGAGGACGTTGAGGACGAAGAAGAAGATGACACCGTGGGGAATTACGATTCAGACTGATACACATGGCGAAGATGTTGACGTTGCTGCTGTGGATGATGATTACATTGCTTTTGTCATATTTGCCTGTCAGAAGACGTTTTTTTATCTACTATGTGAAATTGTGTTTGCTATGACAACTGAAACCTGATGAACATGTTGTTTAGTATTTTGCTGTGAGAACATCACTTGTCATGTATGCTGATTTGTGTTTGGTGATTGTATGACAACTAAAACATGATGACCTTGTTGTTTAGTTGTACTCATATTTGGCTGTGAAACTTGAATTTGATGACATAGTTTGCTGTTGGACTGCAATTTGCTCGGCGTCTTCGAATGAGAACAAAGCTGACCCGACAGGGCCTCTGCTATTTATTTATTTATTTATATGAGCAAAGGGGATACCCCCTGATTTCCGTTAATAGAAATCATTAGATGTTCACAACACTACGCCTAGCCTGCTACACAGGTCTCATTCATTACTGGTTTCAGCAAAGTGCTCATGCCGTAGCCACTGAATACATCACGAGTGCTACATACACTGCAAATAAAGAGACAATCATCCTACAGAGCACATTGATTTTGCCCATTATCTTCACAAGCTCTTTCATCTCCTCATTGCTGTCAAGGCCGTTCAGCAGCTGTTGCTTGGCCATGATCAGAGGAACTGCATCTTTAACCTTCTGCTCTGCATCTTCCTCTTCTGCCGTTCCTTCAGTTACTTGTCCAACACCCCAACCTGCTGGTATTGGAATTCCTCGGCTAACCAAATAATCAACATAGTTGCATTCCCCCACATCAGCAACTTCCCAGAAATACAAATCACACGAATCTTCCCTTTTCTGCACAAATCAAATTGGAAGATCATCAACCAAACTATTAAAAAATCAGCAACTGAAAGCAGCAGAACAACACTTAAACATATTATTACCCCATGATTCGGGCATTTGTAGAAGACTCGGCCAGGGTTGCGGATTGTGGTTGAGACGCGACGGATGACTCTGCGTGATTTGTAGCAGTGGCACCACACCAACGGCAGCGGGTTGCGATGAGCAATCGGCTACGGTGCGCGTGCCGGCGGGGGTGTGATGAGACCCACAGATGGTACGGGTGGCGACTTGGCGCATATCTGGTAGTTGCTTGCTGAAGAGCAGGTGGACGAGCAGCCAGCGGACATGGTTGCTGCGGCCAGAGCTTCTGATGCTAGGCAGAGTAAGTAGAGAAGAGGAGAAGCGAACGTTGGATATGTCAGTTTCATTACTCGCAGAGTAGCATAGCACCATATATAGTGATAGTCTAGGTTTGGATTCGAACCAGCTACAGGAGGGACCTCCTTGTTTTGCGAAAAAAAATATTTCTCCACCTGACAGCTGGGACCCACCGGCTGTATCTTCGCATGGAAGGAAGTGCCTCCTTGTTTTGCGAAAAAAAATATTCATCCCGTTGACAGCTGGGACCCGTCAGATTTGGTGACTGACTTGTGGGCCTACTATGCGGACGTGTACGCACGGCTTTGTCAACTTAATCAACAAATGATTCTAGCAGCTGGACCGTTGGATGTTAATCCAACAGCCATGCTCCTTCTTCAACCTCTGTTCTTGCTCCTGTCTCCCGTGGGCGGCACCGCGGCTGTGCTGCCGCGCACCCGAACTAGTGAAGTTTCCCACTCCTCTCCATCTGCGACTCCACTGCCCCGTCTTCCCCATCTCTGGGTCGTTCTAGTCTGGGTGTGCTCGGCACGGTGTGGTCAACGTGGTCAACAACCGAGAGTCATCGAAAGATGACTGTACGTGAGAGGCTGATAGTGGGCACGCACCACGCCCATGGACGCATGCATGCAACGGAACGCGGCGAGGTCAACGTGGTCAAGGAACGACTTCCATCGAAAGTATACTGTACGTGGAGAGTCTCAGCTGGGTCCACGGCCGCAGCAAGTAAGTGCCTCCTTATTACGCGGAAAATAATGATTCCTCCAACTGACAGCAGGGACCCACTGGTCGGGCCACCGTATTTTGCGAAAAAAATATTTGCCCCCTGACTGCTGGGACCCACCTGACGGGCCACCGTATTTTGCGAAAAAATGTTCCCCCCGCTGTCAGCTCGGACCCACCGGAAGTGCCTCCTTATTACGCACAAAAAATGAATACTCCCCCGGCTAGCTGGGACCCACCTTCGTGGGAGGCTGACTTGTGGGCCTACTAAGTTGACGGGGACGAAGGGCTTTGTCAACTTAGTCAATATGAACGATTCTAGCTCCAGTGACCGTACGATGTCCATCCAACGGCCGTAGTGCTTCTTCAACCTCTGGTCTTCTTGCTCCAGCCGCCCAAAGCAGCGCCGGTCGTGCTGCATGCTCCTGCCTCTCGTGGCCGGCTGTGCTGCCGCGGAGACCTCACCGCCCCCTACTATTCCCACCGCTGGCCAGGCCCTGCGGCGACGGCAGCCTCACATCGCAGCCGAACCAGTGAACCCTCGTACTCCTCTCCGCGCGGGCTTCCACTGCCGCGTCTTCCCCGGCTCCGCGCCGTCCCCTTCCTACGCCTCGCCGTCGTCCACCGCCGTCGTGCTCTCCACGCAGCATGGTCAACGTGGTCAAGGAACGACTTCCATCAGAAGAGTACTGTACGTGGAGAGGCTGACAGCTGGGTCCACGGCCATAGCCTAGTTTTTTTTTATTTGGCAAGTAAGTCGCTTTGTCAGGCCTGTTGGGCTGCAAATCTTTCAAGACGAGGAGAGTTTTCATTCAGCTGGCCGAGAAAATGGCCCATAAGTAATGAGAAATGGGCTGTACATTTTTAAAACACATCAAACCAGCAATTAGTTTCAAATATCTTTTTTTTCATTTCGAGATTTTAAATTACATTAATTTTTATGCGTGGAGAATTTGTTGGATTTTATATTGATATACATTTATTTTTAAAATCAGTTTGAATGTGAGTCGAAATTTTGGGATTAAAAACAGTTCGGACCGCACCGAAATATGCAAAATTTCGTATAATTTTTTAACCGTGGCCACAATATGGGCTGTAATGCTAACAAAAAGAATATGGGCTCCAAAAAAACCTTAATAATTAGCAAATGGGCTCTAAATTATTAGAAATAATGGCAGATGAGATGTATATTGTTTTCCACAGATTTGAGGCTTTCCTAAAAAAAGGTTGATGCACAAGCAGTGATTGTTGGATGGCCATCCAACGGCCGTCCTACTTCTTCAATCTCTGCTCTTCCTGCTCCAGCCGCTCAAACAAGCGCCGGCGGGACTGCCTGCTCCCTCCTCCCCGCGGCCGGCTCTGCTGCCGCGCAGGCCTCACCCCCCATCGTACTCCCATCGCTGGCCTAGCCATCCTTCTACTCACCCACACCTGTTGTTATTCTCCGGCGACGGCAGACGAACCAGTAAACCCTCGTACAGTCGTACTCCCCTCCGCGTGGGAAACAACTGCCGAGTCTTCCCTGCCTCCGTGTCGTTCCCTTCCTAGGCCTCACCGTCGTCCACCGCCCTGGTGCTCTCGGCGCGGCCTGGTCAACGTGGTCAACGACCGACATGCATCTGAAGTGGACTGTACGTGGAGAGGCCGACAGCTGGGTCCACGGCCGCACGCAAGGAAATGCCTCCTTATTACACGCAAAATAATGATTCCTCCACCTGACATCAGGGACCCACCGAAAGGGCCTCTGTATTTCGCGAAAAAAAACCGTTACCGCCGCTGACAGCTCGGACCCACCAGCTATATCTTCGCACGCAAGGAAGTGCCTCCTTATTACGCACAAAAATAATGAATACTCCCCCTGTTAGCTGGGACCCAGTATAATGGCAGGCTGACTTGTGGGCCTACTAAGTTGACGGGGACGGAGGGCTTTGTCAACTTAGTCAATATGCACGAGTCTAGCTCCAGTGACCGTACGATGTCCATCCAGCGGCCGTAGTGCTTCTTCAACCTCTGGTCTTCTTGCTCCAGCCGCCCAAACCAGCGCCGGTCGTGCCTCGTGCTCCTGCCTCCCATGGCCGGCTGCGATGCGGCGGAGGCCTCACCGCCCCCCTACTACTCCCACCACTGGCCAGGCCACCCTCTACTCACCCACACCCCCTGTTATTCTGCGGCGACGGCAGCCTCACACCGCAGCGAACCAGTGAACCCTCGTACTCCTCTACGCGTGGGCATCCACTGCCGCGTCTTCCCCGGCTCCGTGTAGTCCCCTTCGTAGGCCTCGCCGTCGTCCACCGCCCTGGTGCTCTCGGCGCGGCGTGGTCAACGTGGTCAAGGAACGGCTTTCATCGGACGTGGACTGTACGTGGATAGGCTGACAGCTGGGTCCATGGCCGCAGCAAGGAAGTGCCTCCTTATTACGTGCAAAATAATTATTCCTCCATCTGACAGCGGGAACCCACCGGACGGGCCACCGTATTTTGCGAAAAAAACATTTGCCCCTAACTGCTGGGACCCACCAGCTACATCTTCGCACGCAAGGAAGTGCGTCCGGGCAAAAAAACGATTCGCCCCCCTGACTGCTGGGACCCACCAGCTACATCTTCGCAGGCAAGGAAGTGCCTGACAGTTGGGACCCACCTGGTCGAAGCGTACGTAGCGTTGTCATTCTGGTCGCGAACGTGTACGTACATATATACTGGTGAATGTAGAGGCGAGCACGTGTCGTAGTAGAGGCGCGTACGTGTCGTAGTAGAGGCGCGCACGTAGCATGTACACGTACGTACAGCGGCCAGGGTGCAAGAAAGAAAATACGGCCACGTATGTGTTCATACGGGCGGGGTCTCGAACGCCTACTCGCGCATACGTACGGCCAGGGCTCGTGTACATGGCTGGGTCGGAACGGAGAAACAGTGTCGTCGTCGTGTTCATGGGGAGGCAACGGAATGCGTCGTGTTCATGGGGAGGGGTGTGGCGTACCGCAAAACGGAGGAAACGGACCTCCTACGGTCGAAACGGGGGTCCTGTTGATCGGGAGGAGTGTGGCGTACCGCAAAACGGAGGAAACGGACCTCCTACGGTCGAAACGGGGGTCCTGTTGATCGGGAGGGGTGTGGCGTA